>NW_018392784.1:27647-34501 GCF_900095145.1 Mus pahari | reverse complement strand
AATCAAATATTTCAATATAAAACCTTTGCCTCTTTGTAAAAATTTTGTGGATCTGGAGAGATGGATCAGTAGTTAACACCACTGATTTGCTCTTCCACAGGACAATGTTTCAATTCTCGCTACCCATATGGAAGCTCACAACTATCTGTAACATCCTTATAAAATATACAGGAAGGCAAAACACCAAAGCACATAAAAAAATTAATTATAAAAAAGAATTAACTTTGTATGTTCTATGATAGAAATGTGTGAGAAGGAAAAATATACTCTGGAAAAATGAATTTCATCACTATGGTTTTACTAGGGACCTACTTAATATTTATAATTATGATTCAAGCGGAGCCTCTCTAGTTTTGTATTTTTAACATATTTCTTTTGATTAGTTCTGTATAATTCATTTTCACCATTAACATATATCATTCCCCTTATTCACACCACTTCCAATGTTCTGAAATAGTTTACACTTTCTTCATGTAGCATAAATTCTCCTAGTGTCAGACCATATACATTGCTCGGTCTATGTAGTATTCAAAAGCACGTATGGATCTAATCAAATGTTAATTTCATTGGGTTATAATTTACTTAACAGTAACTGCTTCATGAATTAAAAATGGGGTTTGCCTGTAGATATCTATTAACTCCATTTGTTTCATAAGTTCTGTTAGTTTCCATGTCTCTCTGTTTAGCTGAAAGTCGTGGACAATTTGATATATCTGGAGTATATCTTCCTTTGTGAGGTAACTCAATCTAAAAAGAAGTCACTAGATATGCACTCACTGATAAGCAGATATTAACCCAGAAACTTAGAATACCCAAGATAAATTTTGCAAAACACAAGAAAACCAAGAAGGATGACCATCGTGTGGATACTTCATTCCTCCTTAGAATAAGGAACAAAATACCCATGAAAGGATATAGGTATAGAGACAAAATTTAGAGCTAAGATGAAAGAATGGACTATCCAGAGACTACCCCATCCGGTAATCAATCCAATCATCAGTCACCAAACCCAATTATTGATGCACATGCCAGCAAGATTCTGCTAATATAGCAGCCTCTTGTGAGGCTATGCCAATGCCTGGCAAACACAAAGTGGATTTTCACAGTCAGCTATTGAATGGAACACAGGGACCCCATTGCAGGAGCTAGAGAAAGTACCCAAGGAGCTTTAGGGGGCTGCAGCCCTGTAGGTGGAACAGCAATATGAACTAACCAGTACCCCCGAGCTCCTGTCTCTATCTGCATATGTAGCAGAATATGGCCTAATCAGCCATCATTGGAAAGAGAGGCCCCTTGGTCTTCTAAACTTTATATGACCCAGCACAGAGGAAGGCCAGGGCCAAGTAGTGGGAGTGGGTGGTAGGGGAACAGGGGTGGGGGGAGTATAGGGAACTTTCTGGATATCATTTGAAATGTAAATAAAGAAAATAATAATAAATAAAAATGGGGTTTGGAGAAATTTAATTCACAAATCAACAACTTTTGCAAGAAACTAGTTTCAGGTAACCATAAGTTGAATTAAATAGAAGAGGAAGATTTGTATTATTCTGAAAATATAATGAAATGATACAAAGAAGAGTGGTTTGGGTACGGCACACTCAAGTTAAATTAATAAAATGTTTGAAGAAAAAAATTATACATAGTGTGTAATAGTACTGTGGGAATCATGATAGAAACCAATGAATGAAGAAAATGTTCCCCTAACCTCCCCTATTAATTTTGTGATATTTCTCTTGTTATTCTGTAAGGGGACCCATCTCTTCCATGTAGTTTTAATCATAGTAAGATGCCTACTGCCCATTTCAGCGCCTGTTGCCATCTCAAATTCACATCCCATAATTTGACCCATAATTTTTCCTGTCTGAAAGAATTAAAGGAATGGAAATGGAGAGGAGCCCAAGGAAAAGAAGGTTCAGAGACAGGTCCAAAGTGGGATATAGCTCAACAGGAGGTCCCAAGGCCTGATTGCTCGTGAAAAGGGATCTATCATGACTGCCGTCCAAAAGACCCAATAAACAGCTGAAAGAACCAGATGCAGATATTTGCACCCAGCCAATGTACGGAAGCAGCTACCCCTGTTGTTGAATTAGAGAAGGCTAAAAGAAGCTGAGGAGAAGGGCAATCCTGTAGTAGGATCAGCAGTTTCAATTAATCTGGAGCCCTGAGATCTCTTAAACACTGGACCACCAAACAGACAGTATACATAAGCTGATATGAGGCCCCCAAAACACATACAGTCGAGGATTTTTGGGTCCCTGTACATTCAGAGATGATGCACCTAACTGTCATGAGACTGGAGCCTGGAGGGAGTTTAAAAGTCAGGTGTTGTGGTGTAGGGATTCCATGTGGAGACAGGGTGGGGTGAGGAGAAGGTGTGGGATGTGGAAGAATCAGATGGTGGATCAGGTGGGGTGAATAAAATATGGAATTTAAAAAATAAAAATAAAATTGATTAAAAAAACAACAAATACAGAGATGGATGCTTGCAGCCAACCATTGGCCTGAGTACAGGGTTCCCAATAGAGGAGTGAGAGAAAGGATTGAAAGAGTTGAAGGGGATTGCAACACCACAGGAAGAAAAATAATATCAACCAACAAGTTCCCCCAGGGCTCCCAGGGACTGTGCCATCAACAAAGCAGTACATATGGCTCCAGCTGCCTATGTTGCAGAGGATGGTTTGTTATGCATCAATGGGAGGAGAGATCCTTGGTCCTGTGAAGGCTCTATTGATACCCAGATAGATACCCCAGTGCAGGGGAATTGTTGGGTGGGGAGCTGGGATTTGTTGGTTGGTCGGGGAACACCTTCATAGAAGTAGGGGAGTGAGGATATCATAGAGTTTCTGGGGGCAGGGGACCAGGAAAGGGGACAACATTTGAATTGTAAATAAAGAAAATATTCAAAAAAGAGTTTTTTAAAAAATCATAAGAGAAAAAAACTTTAAAAAATAAAANTAGAAAACTTTCTTACACAGCTGAGAAGACACCACTGGATACTGAAGATTATTCCAGTATTTCCAATAATGTAAATAACCCAGTTTATGGAAGATAAATATTTTTCCTTGAGAAGAACTAATTAATTCTTTGACTACTTTAAAAATATAATTTTGGGCTCAAAGCAAGTAGATATTTTGTAGATCTTGAAATGAAATATATCATAATATTGAGTCTTATCTATCAATCTTTTCATCTATCAATTTACTTTACATGCTGATCACCATTCCTCCTCTTCTTCCAGAATTTCCCTCATAAGTTTTTCCCCCCTCTAGTTATATTTTTTACCTCTGAGTATGTGGAGCTCTCCCCACAGGTACTAACCCAGCATGGCACATCAAGTCACTGCAGGACTAGGAACAATATCTCCCATTGAGGTCAAACAAGGCAGCACAGTTAGGGAAACTGGGTCAACAGGGAGGCAACAGAGATAGGATCAGACCCTGGTCGAGGATATGGGAGACTGTCATGAAGTCCAAACTGTATATCTGCTTCATTGTGCCACAATCCAGGTCCAGACCTTGTATTCTCTTTGATTGGTGGTTCAGTCTATAGGACCAACCAATTATCAAGGTTAGCTAATTATGTTGGACTTCTTGTGCAATACATATTCCCTCCAGATTCACCAGTCATTCCCCCACATCTTCCACACGTTTTCAAGTATCCAGACTAATGTGAGCTGTGGGACTCTACATCTGTTTTGGTTTGGCAATGATTTAAGGGACCATCTGGTATTGTTTAAATTTCAAAATGAATCCAGGAACTTCAATTCACTGCAAGACTGTGTATATCCTCTCTCACTGAGACCAGTAGGAAGAAGGGTCTGGTCACATGTCTTATAGGCTGCAAGATATCACAGATGCCAGCAGAGAGTACTATACCCAGCAAAGTTTTCCATCACTGTAGATGAAGAAAACAAGATATGCTATAACAAAATAAAATTTAGACAATATCTATCCCAAAATTCAGCCCTTAAAAAGCACTAGAAATAAAACCACACTCTGATGAGTCTAACTACATCCAAGAAGTATTTTCTCACAATTAAAAATAAATGAAGAGAAACAAACATGCAATGTCAGCATCAACATCCAAATAACAGGCATTTTCCATCAATGGTCATTAATATCTCTACATACCTCAACAGCAAAGATAGCTATCAATTTAGAATAAAGGGCTGAAAAGGTTTCCCAAGCAATCAGAAACAAGAAACAAGCTGGAGTAGCCATCCAATCTTACTTTAAAAGATACTGAAGTACTTATTTAGAAGATGTATAATATCATTAGTGTGTACCTGGAAATTAACTAACAAGATAGTAAACAATATTCTGGTCTTCCCACTTCTGTTTTCTGCTTTTCCTTAATTGTCTTTCCTCACTGAATCTGTCTTTAAATTTTTTCTCTACTTGAATATTCTTCTACTTCTAGTGTCTATCTCTAGTTGTAGTAGCTTCCCATGCCACCTGAGTGTCTGCTGTGCTATCCCTATGTCTCTGTCATCCTTTAAGCATTTGGGTTTATATGTTAGACTCTAGGCAGTATGGACTTTGAATTTCTTTGCTCATACATCTATTATCATGCCAGCTTTGTTCTCTCTCTCTCTTTGTGTGTGTGTGTATATATATTTTCTGAATAAAGAAACAGAAAATGTGATCATTATTACTGTATTTTACTATACATCACCAGAGGAAATCAACAGCTGAACACTAAAAGAAACACCAATCTAAGCTAAAACAGAATTTAGATAGACTGGTCTAGGGAGATGGTTCATTTTGTAATCTCACCTTGCAAGAAGAAAACCTGAGTTAAAGGCCCTAGATCCACCTCAAAACAGTTTGATATGGTGGCAATCTGCTACTCAAAGTCTCAGGAAGCAGATACAGGAAGACCAATAAGGCTTCTGGAAGCCTGGTATAGCCAAGTCAAGTTCCAAGATCAATGAGGAAAGCTGACTCTTACAATAAGGTGGAGAGTGACTGGGGAAGACACTTGTCATTCTTATCCGTTCTACATACATAACAGAATGTGCATTCACAAAGAAAGGAAGGAAAATACAGATTGTTAATAGTGAATACCTAAATTACTTTTAGGTACTTAAGTTACAGTATTTTTTGTACAAATGATATCAAATTAAATAGTACTCCTAGCTACAGAGCATAGCAAAACAATTGTTACATAATTTCTTTGCAGTTTTGCTGAAATATTTTTAGAATTCAGGTCAAAAGCAGGATGAGAAGAGCAGGTTTTGTTGTTGTTTCATGAAGTAGGCCTTGAAAATAGTATGGGATGTGCTACAGGGGAGATACATTCCATTGTAAGAAATGGAAAACAAAAAACAGGAGGCTGATATTTATGTTTTTACATGAGAATATCAATAAGACAATTTCAGTTAAACATACTGCAACACTAAGCTGCATTTTGTAATTGAACCATAGAATACAGAAATTTAAATGCTGAATTTAGTAATGTCTCCCTCAAGGATTTAATGTATTAAAATCATTTTTATTGTTATAATTAATATCCAGAAATAAAAAGGCCCAGAAGGAGAGAATAATGATGTTTCCAGGGACATTTAAGGAAATAAGAAATCCTGTTGTAAGGGATTGTTCAGTTACTTTGAAAAGAAATAACAAGAAATTTTCAAATGTAGTAGCATAAGAGAGATGTCTGGTACAACAAAGTGTAAAACGGTAACAAAAAAATGTAAAACTTTGACACAGAAAAATACGGCACCTGTTGTTCCTTCTTCCAATGCTGTAATCACCTTCTTAACTGAAGATCCTTCCATGAAAAGCTTCCCCATCTCTGTGTTCTTCCAAGGTGCTTTGACCTGCAGTTTAGAGGCAACAGGTGCCTCCCCAGGGAGCAGTGACAGTAAGACCTTCTTAGCACCCATCATAGTAAGACCCCAGTTCATCACCGCCTTCCACCGCAGCCACTGGGGTCTTTATGCCTGGGCTACAATAGAGGTAGGGACCTAATTCAGGGCAGTCGGGTCAAACACCATGAACAGCCTTTACTTTCGATGAGAGGTTCTCCAAATGGGACTAGGGAGAAGGGCCTTCTAGCTGAGAGAGCGGGGGCCTGGCCAGGGACAAGGATGGCACTATGCTGGGGTGCACAATGACCAGATGGATTCTGGGACTTGAGTGTGTGTTCTGACTTCACACAGCCCTTCATCTTACCCTCAGGTAGCTCACACACAGCCCCATTACGCCCCAGTGACCAGCTAACTCAGCAGCAACACTGGATTCTTTTNCCACCTCCAGGTCCCCACCGCAGTGTGTAGGAACAGAGGAGTGTGTGGAGAAACAGAGGAGGAAGGGAGATGAGCGCTAGAGACTCTGCCTAAAGTCTAGGAAGGAGCCCTGGGGCTGAGCTGCTGCTCCTCTGGTATGTAATGTGCCATGACCCTGTAATAGGGGATCAGGAGACGGCCTTGGAAGGGAAGTGATGCAGCAGACCTAGCACACAGAGAACCTGCTGTTCATACACAGCAGCTATCATTCAGGAGCACTTCCTCCCTTCCCACCTGAGAGGACTTGTCCAGAGGAGCAGGTGGGAAGAGGAGGGGCACACCAGAGGGTCGAGGGTAAGACACAGCTGCTCTGCCCTTCTGAACCACTCCTGGAGGCACCTGAAACCTTGATATCTGACCGATTAAACTGTTGTATTCTTTAAAAAAAAAATTGGTGAATACCAAAATTACTTTTAGGTACTTAAGTTACAGTATTTTTTAAACTAACGATATCAAATTAAATAGTACACCTAGCTACAGAGCATAGCCAAACAATGGTTACATAATTTGTTTGCAGTTTTGCCAAAATATTTTTAGAATTCAGGTCAAAAGCAGGATGAGAAGA
>NW_018392784.1:24408-26527 GCF_900095145.1 Mus pahari | reverse complement strand
CAGATATTTGACAACTGTTTCTCCACCACCAAATCAATGGAGTCATCTATGGTGTTTCTAACAGGGCAGGAGGAATACAAACCTAACTGGAGAAACAGCACTGGAAAATTTCTAGCTGCAATTATTGGAGCAGGAGGATCAACTATGTCACTGGCTATTGCAAGAATTCTAATGTCAAGTGGTGTACCTCAGGTACCTTTGAATAGTGTGTTTTGGGCTTAGAAAGAAATAGAAACAATGTGCCAGGAAGGATGGCATGTGCCTTTAATTTCAGAACTTGCCAGGTAGAGGGAGGTGAATCTCTGTGAAATCATAGACATCATGTCAAACAAAGTGAGTGCCAAGACAGTCAGGACTGTTGCAAAAGGAGTTTCTGTCTTGAAAAGACAAGAAAGAGGAAAGAGAGGTAGAAATACAAAGAACATGTAGAAATTATTGCAAACATTTATGATGTCTGGAGATGCTGCAATAAACTACAGAGAGAAGATAGAATGGGTCCTGGTTCTCAAAGTTACTCAGTTCAGCTAAGCTCTGTCAGTGTGAATCACTGCTTATTAAGAAGGCACTTGAAATTGTTCAAACTGCTGGAGCATCATGCTTGCTTCTGGTAACATGGTCACTGGGCCCACAACATTGTGTGGGGCGGGGTAGAGGTTATCCATAAATATATTGTAGTTGATTTGGTGACGGGAATAAGGCACAGATTTGCCTTTGGTCTCTGTTGATGTTTGAAATTCATAAGCAAAGTCATCATAGTGACATGCAAAAAATGAGATTGGGATTTCTTATGAGCTAACTTAATAGGTTATTTTAAACACAGAGAGATTCACATGCAAAAACACAAGAATAAGTAATTGCAAAGAATTTATTGTTAGTAACATAAAAGATCTATAATTATTTCAAATTCTCTGTCAGTAAACTGTCAGGATGTATTGATGTGAATGATAGCCAAGATGATTGATCAAACTCCATTAATTAACCATAATTCCATTCAAATACAGTGTTTATTTTAGAGAGCTTGAAATATGAGTGGGAAGAATATGAATAGATAAAAGAATGCAAGGAAAGGTGGGTTACTTGGCAAATATTTTAGGGATGCGCTTCATGGAGATCATCCAAACTTCAGCTGCTCTGAGTTCTGTCTTCCCTAAACACTAATGAACTCAACAATAGAGTACAAACCTTTAGATATAATTCTTTATATGGTTTATTAGTATCTCTCAGAAAAAGAAAATAATAAAAGTACTGTATAATGTATTGACATTAAGAAACTAAAAACTATAGGTCACCATGATATTAAATTTCTTGTGGAAAAACAAAGACTGAAAAGGTCAAAGTAACAAGTCTTTATGAGATAAATAATTCAGTAGACCTCAAAAATCTAATGTCACTCCTTCTTGAAGAGGTTCATGCCTATAAATAGCTTCAATGTATTTGCTGTTTATGTGGATACAAAGGAAATAAAAATATTAGAGGGTTGAATAAGAAGATAAAAATTACAGGTGAAAGCAGAACACAGGAATAATACAGTGTAAATGAGGAATTAATTGGATCTTAGGAGTTATAGAATATCGCACTGGAAAGGAGGGCTTAACAAAATGAGACTGGATTGGGGAGAAGGTAAAATATATAGGGTATATTTCATCAAAGATACATGAATGAGTGAGTTTCAGGAATATGTGCTCAACTGTTTTCCATGCTGAGTTATCCCTAAATGTTAAGGTCAAAGAAGACTACTGAGGAAGTGAGAAAAGCATGATTTCCATTTATCTGATAATATACCTTAAAAAAAGAGTTTCANGTAACTTTGTAGGACAAGAGTGTTTACTCTTCTGATTGGAGTAGTCCATTATTCATATCACTTAAGACAAGTTTTATGACCTATATACCCAGGAGTCCTGACAGCAGGAAATGAAAAGAAAGAAGAAAGAACATAACTGAATTAAGGTATCAGAAATAAGACAAGGAGATAACACAGGAGACAAGGTCATGAGACTGTGCAGATTGAGATTATCTATACATGAGATGTTAAGTCTGACAAAGAGACTGAATATCCTGTTACAGGGGAGTCAACACTATCCAAGAAGATGGAAAAAAGTGCAAAAGACCTTCCTGAGAC
>NW_018392784.1:22101-23375 GCF_900095145.1 Mus pahari | reverse complement strand
AATATAGGGAAAATATAGTATGTCCAGTTGTACCTGTCTTGGAATCTGACAAGGTAAATTATTTGATCCTATGATGTACTATGATATAAAATCAAATTTTGCTGCCAAGGTCATACCACTGAAACTGCTGACTTGCTTCCATATAATTTTATATCATGAAAAAGTGTCTGGGTGACTTGATTGTTCATTTTCAGCCCTCATTTCTTACTAGTTTACTAAGTTTGTTGTCAGTGATAACAAACATTTCTCACAAAAAATTAATAATGCCTTTTATGAAATATATTGTTATTATTCACAGCAATGAAATGAAAATTTGTCTAGGAATAAAGCAGGAGGTAGTGCCTCTAGTTTCCTCCTTTGGTCTGTTCCCTATATACAATATATAACTTGTAGTCTAAGATCACTACTTAATTTCCAAAACATCACCCACTTGATTTGTTAGGCAAAGGACATTTATATCTCTTCTGGTTAGGATGATTTCTAGATATTATATACAATTTGGCATACACTCTTGAAAATTTGTCTTGAGTTTGTCTTATCTATTTAAAGGAAAGACTAGAGACTGAGGTCTTCACACAATATAACAAGAACCACACTAAAGCATACATGTCCAGGAATAAAGATTATAGCTCTTATCTGGGACATACACATCTACTGTACTTTTCCTTGATCATCTGTCAAATGGTTAATGTTGGTAAAACCTGAACAGTCTTGCAGAGACTGGCCTCATTCATTCAATTCCTGCTTGGTTTTTTTTCGTCCCTCTCATTTACAAATTGTAAGGAGCCTGTGATCCCTGCTATGGTCCTGTCAGTCCCACAGGAGGTCCATTTACCATCACTAACATGTTACTTCTACATTGCCTGATCATTATCCCTATACTCTTATATAACATCCTGTCAATTTACAAGAGTCCACAATGGGTGGGACCCTTGCATTTCCACTTAACCTTCATTTTCAAGTTGGCCCACATTGAATTTGGTGCTGGTTGTTCTTTGTCTACCACGTAACACACTTCATTATGTGAATCTAAAAAGCTGGTAAATGTGTCATTATAGAAAATTAAAAAAAGAAAGAAAGAAAAGAAAAGAAAAATAGAAACCAAAGCAATACCCAGTATTTACTTATGTTTCAAGATTATATTACCAATAGACAAGAATACAAAACCTTTTTTATTCTATTATATACATGGATGTTTCTAAATTACTCTGCCTTTTTGTCTTCTCCTTATTTGACTTCTTCTGTTCCTTTTCATCATTCTCTTCCTGAGAAAA
>NW_018392784.1:14676-20637 GCF_900095145.1 Mus pahari | reverse complement strand
TTGATGTATTTACCTTACTACTTAAAGAGCTTCCCTGAAAGGATGAAATGATTGAACTTGGAAGGAAACTGTGACACAACAGCAACATAATCTTATTGAATTTTACATTGAGAGCTTGATTGTCCAGTCTCTGTACTAGGCTGAGATTTTTCAAAGAAGGAAACACTTGTGAATTTTTGTATCTTTACACATGGAAAGTTGGATAAGGGGAATGAAATTATTCTAAACATTCTCCTGACTCATGATACAGAGATATTATACTGCAAAACCTTAATATAAGTTTATTTTATACTACCAAACATATACATATGTAACATACAATAATGGCATATTAAAGTTGTACAGAGACAAAAAGTGAGGGGAAAAGGTAAAATTAAATTTCACAAATTTTTAACACAGTATGTCTAAAATACTTTATTGTGTTATAATCATTTATTATGTCAGCATGGTAATATAATAATAAGGTGAAATTATTTGTAGGCTAGATTCCATTTTTTAAAAAACTTTATAGCCCAGTATGTACATTACATGCACAGCACATATCAATTTACCAAAACATTCTTTCTGTTTTATTTACCACTTGTGGCTAGAGGATATCAGAACTAGTAACAAAAATAGCATTAGAAGAAAGAGCATACTATGAACTACATATGAATTATATATGAAATCAATCTACTTTTTTATAAATCTCTATTTTCTAAATATTTAAATGCTTACAAATTACTTATTAATTTACTTATTGATTTACTTTATTTTTCCATTTTTCTTGCTCTTACTTATTAGCTATTTAATTACAAAAGGGAAATAAAACTTACTACCCACGATGGAAGAAAAATAGAGTTTAATGGCAAAGGAGAGATAGAAAATGGATATTATGATATCCTCAATTGGCACATGGATAACACTGGAGAAATTGACTTTGTCAAGGTTGGAGAATACAAATTCACAAGGTCAACATATGAACTTGTTCTTCCAAAGAACTCATCATTGTTTTGGAACACTGAATCCTCAAGGGTTAGTTGATCTGACACATTTTTGTTTAAATAGAGAGAGAAAAGTCTATTTTTTCAGACACTGAAGAAATGCAAATCACATAAAGCTTTTGCCATATTCCACATCATTTTAATTAATGTAGCATAAGGGGATTTTTGTATTGTTGTTTGTGTATTTATAATCTAAAGAGTATATATTATATTAAATTATATGAATATGAATGAATATGAATGAATATGAATTATATGAATATTAATGAAAATTAAGTTTCATTGACTCTGTAGATGGTTTTGGTAACATGGCCATTTTTACTGTGTTAATCTATGAGCATGGGAGATCTTTCCTTCTTCTGAGGTCTTCCATTTCTTTCTTCAGAGACTTGAAGATCTTGTTGTACAGATCTTTCACTTCCCTGGTTAGAATCAAACCAAGATAGTTTATATTAGTTTTGACTAGTGTGAAGGGTATCCTTTCCCTATTTTTTTCCTCAGGTAAATTTTCCTTTGACTATTAGAAGGGTATTGATTTCTTTGGGTTAATTTTATAACCAGCAACTTAGCTGAAGTTGTTTATAAGCTCTATCAGTTCTCTGGTGGGATTTTAGGGTTCACATAAGTATACTATCCTATCATCTGCAAATAGTGCTATCTTGATTTCTTCCATTCCAGTCTGTATCCCTTTGACCTCTTTTTTTTTTTTGTCTTATTGCTCTGGCTAGAATTTGAGTAGTATAAGCCTTTGTAAAAATTCAATACCCCTTTATATCAAAAGTCCTGGAATGATCAGAAATTCAAGGCCCATATATAAACATAATAAAAGCAATATACAGGAAACCAAAGGCTAACATCTAACTAAATGAAGAGAAACTTGAAGCACTCCCACTAGAATCAGGGACTAGACAAGACTGCCAACTCTTTGCCTATCTTTTCAATATAGTACTCAAAGTTCTAGCCAGAACAAATAGACAACAAATGGAGGTCAAAGGGACAAAAATTGCAGAGGAAGAATTCAAGACTTTTTCTTTTGGGAGTGGTACATCAGTCTTGTTTGGTTTTGTCCTGGGTCTCTGCCTAGAAACTCTGAATTCTGGCCTTTCAGGCAATATCAGGTGTGAAATTCTTCTTGTGTCATGGGTCTCAGTCAGGCCTAGCGATTTTTTGTCCATCCCCACAATTTTTGTGCAGCCTTTAATCCAGCAAAAATTATAGGTATAACAAATTGTAGCTTGAAGTTTATATGTCTAGGTTGGTTACTAATACCTCCACCAGAAATCTTTCCTGGTTAAAGGAGATTGTCAATTAAGGCTTCACAATTTCAATTGATCCATGAACATGGCAGAATGTTCCACCTTCTGATATCTTCTTGTATTTGTTTTTCACAGACTTCAAATTTTTGTTATATATATCTTTCACTTGCTTAGATGTCTGTGACAATGTTTTATGTTATTTGTGGCTATTATATAGGGTATTATTTCCTGAGATTTCCTCAACATTTTGTCTTTTGGATATATGAAGGCTACTGATTTAGTTTTTTAAGTTGTCTTCTATCCAGACATTTTAAGTAAGGTGTTTGTCAGCTGTAGGAGTTCTCTGGTAGAATTTTTATTGTCACTAACATATACTATCATATCATCTTCAAATAACAATACATCAAGTTACTATAGGACTATGCATATCCTCTCCATCTCAGGCCAGATAATGTAGCCCAGTTAGGGGAATAGATTCCCTAGGCAATCAACAGAGTCAGGGAAAGGCCTCAGTACATTAGTTGGGAGAACTGAATAAAGAACAAGCTGTACATCTTCTAAGNATGTGAGGGGGTCCTAGGTTCAGCTTATGTATGCTCTTTGGCTAGAGGTGGAGTATCTTGTAGACCACAAGAGATCTCCGTTTTCCTGGGTTTCCTTAAGGGATTTGTTTATTTCCTGTTTAAGGACTAGTATTAAATTGGAATCAAAATAAATAGTATTTTCCTTGAGCTTCAGCTGTGTTAAAATATCCAGGGTTTTCTGGAAAAAGATAGGTGGTCTCTGTTGGTACCANACTGCCCTGGGTATTCTTGTCTGTTTCTTATNATGGCCTATAATCATCAGGGTTTGGAGACAGAATAAGGTTAAGTCCCCTTTTGACTTTATCTTGTTAGGAGGATTGTTTTCCCTTGCTGTCTTTCTTCCCTGATATTTTAGCTTGAACACCCTGTGATTGTGGTAATCAGAGTCATTTGATATAGTATTATCTTTCCACTGGGGTTTGGGGTTCCTGTTTACTCTGGGGTTCTGGAAATGGGTAAAGTCTCAGGAGTTTGGTTTATGGGGATCCTGGTATCACATGGTCCTGGGGTTTCTAGTACTGGAATAGCCTCTGCTAGAGGAGGAGTCTTTTTCAACCACAGTCTTCAGGCTATCCATTTCAGGAGAAGACTAAATTGAGGTTATATTCATGTAACTAAACTGATTTATATGAAATTCAAACAAATTTAAAATTCATAAACAGCACAAAAATGTGTATTATGTCTTAATCAGTTTATGGCATTTTAATAGTCAATGTTGTACTTTTTATTTTGCTTTTGGTTCTAGTTTCTTTGTTTTGATTTTTGTTTTCTGAGCTGAGGTCTTACTAGATTGTGGAAGCTGTCACTAAGTATGCATCACAAAAGATTTTTTTGGGTTTGTAAATACTTATCTCCCCAGAATGATAAGTAAACAGATGGTTTATTCTGAATTTCACTTGCATGTCCATGTAGAATATAAAAATACAAAGATACCTATGTATTCTATTGAAATTTCTAAATGCAGTGAACAACACAACATGCCAAGCTATGCTTTCTCTACATTTTTTGTTTATGTTAGTATTTCACATGGAACAGATGGTTCATTATTTTCCTTTTCTGCCATTCACTGAGGATAGATGTCTACATATAAAAAAGAAAAAAATTTCTTGGTATGCAGTTGCTGAAGTTAATATCCTTCAGGAGCTGAAGATGGTTATTGGTGTCACAATTCTCATCAAACCAGACTTATTAAACTGTCTATATAAAGCATCTCATGTGATAGTAGTTTGGTCTTCATCACCAAGGTAATGAAAATCTGTCCTTATAGCTAGTTTGGCATTTCCAGAGTCAGTCACAAGTCTGTTTTTAGATGAAGTTCTTTCGATGCTCTCCATGTTATCATGTTTTGTTGGATATCTTTGATTAGTATCCTGCACTCATTTCCTTAATAATGAGACACATGTTTCAAAAGTGGAAATGTTTCACTGCCTTGTTATGCCCACCGACTGTGTTTTCTCTAGCTTCCAGACTCATTCTGCACAAAAGTGTGTCCTCCAGGGACCCGGAGGGGATTTCTCCCAGGACAACCCCTATGCTGCTTTGACTGTATCCCATGTGAGGATGGATATGTGTCAGAGAAACCAGGTAGAGATGGCCACATTTTCATGAAGAGTAATGCAGTTAGATTACACATTTCCTGACAAAGACATCCTTGAAATGATTTTCTATAAGATATATAAGCAATGTATCACAAAATAATTAACATCTATCAACTTATTAAATGTTCTTTGAAGTATGAATGAAGGATAATATTGTTTTCCTATTAGAGTAGGAAAAAACCTACAACCATGTGCATAAGGCAACACCAAAGAAAACAGATGAAATGTGAAATATGAATAAAGTCATAAAATCTTCTAAGTACTTGTTTTTTAAGTATACTGAATAATAACTAGGAGAAAGGTCTCAAACTGTGCTAAAGTTCTAAGCACCAAAGGGACATGCATTACACTGTGGCTGAGGCTTGGACTGCTGTGACAACTTGCTCAGTTGCAGTTCAGTTAAGGTGACATAGATAGGTTTGATTTCTAGAAATATGTTAGAGTAGATTGATTTACATTTTTTTTTCCCTGAAGAAACTAAAATTCTCTTGTCCTTTGTCCTATAGTCAACAAGAGTAATAATGTAAAATGACAAATAGGTCTGTGATGGAAATAAGCACCCTGTAAGCTACACAACTCCCTTGCTAAAAGTCCCAAAGTCTCCACGAAGAATTCCATCCAGAGCTGTGCAGACCAGGAGTCAGAGTAGTTGAAAGAAAATATCTGTTTGACCTGAAATTTAAATTAACACTGAGTCAAACCATTCCATCATCTGCCAAAATCTCACCTCAGCTAGATTTTCCTTGGTCACCAATGCTTGCTCTTAGAGCCTCCCCATAGACAGCATTCTTAGCCTCAGGGACCATGATTGGTGGTTTTGTTTTCCTTCCCATCATCATCCTCTTTACTCAATGAATGAGCAGCTAGAGTTGGGTACTTTTGGATAGGTAAGTACATGATTCTCCTCCATAAGGGGATATTAACTGAGAGACTGAAAACACAAAGGGTTTAACCAGCTGTGTGACAGTCATTTTGATTATTTCCTATAAGAAGATGGTACTTCCTCATTCTTGGACTGTTCTCAAGTTGATAAAGACACAGTCGTCTTCATTCAACAAATAGAGGAGAAAGAACAGAACTCATCAATAGAAAACACAAAGAAGTTCGAGGAGAAAAGTGATAATTTCCTGATATTGAAACAAATCTGAATGTGTTGTATCATCTGTAACAGACCACTTTTATAATTGTAATTTTACGATATTATATAGACCTATATTAGGTTTCCAGTAAACTCTGCTCAAGTCTTTTACTGCCTCAGACTGTTCACGGTTAAATGTAACAAAATTTTTATGTCAAAGGGCAATTATCCTGTTTTTACTTTTGAACAATAGGTCAAAGGCTATGTAATCCATGCAGTGAAGATGACTGGTCCAATGCAGAGAAGAACAAGTGTGTGCCAAAGCTTGTAGAATTCCTTGCTTATGAGGAGGCTCTGGGATTCACCTTCATCATTCTTTCCATATTTGGGGCACTTGTGGTCTTGTCAGTCACTGTTGTATATGTGATCCACAGGCACACTCCATTGGTGAAAGCCAATGAC
>NW_018392784.1:6799-13681 GCF_900095145.1 Mus pahari | reverse complement strand
TTAAGGAAAAGGACAGGAAGATATTTTTAAACCTTATTGTCTTTATTAACATGTAACAGGAATAGAAACTTCTCAAAGGAATGCTTATTGCCCTGGGATTTTCTAGGAAATCCTATGTGTTGCATTTATTCTGTAAGTGGGAAACTGTCAGTTTGAAAATACTCATTTTAGAAACAAAAACAATTGGAATGAAGATGTCAACAGAGTAATTGTGTATCTTCTATAGAAGAGATCTTGATTTAAATAAATTTTTACAGTAAGTTAACCAGATCAAGTAATTAGATGCTAGTCTGGAGAGAAAAATTCAGGGATATTTGGCATGAAATTTTGCAGAGTAAAGTAGAATTTAATCACACTGAGGAATATTATAAAATATTTTTAATATCTTATTCATCTAGATATCTGGCTTATAGATATAGATATTTTATAGATGATTGGTAGATAGATAGATAGATAGATAGATAGATAGATAGATAGATAGACTGGTTGATGACAGATAGAAGAGTTTAAAAATATAATTTGTGTAAGTACTAACTAAACAAAATTACAGGGAAGTATTTGAGTTGAGAATTTCAACAGTAACAGATTATCAATTAAATCCATAATCTCTTTTTCTCTTATACACAAACATATAAAGGAACTGTTTTCATGTGTAACTTTGAGTCTTAGAGTAAAATGTTTATCTAAAATAGCATCAATATTACCATTGTTGACTAAATACATATATATTGTTATAAAACAGTCATATTACATATAAAATAAAAATATCTTTCAGAAAAAATAATTATAGCTTATTTTTTCCTTTTTTATTGGATATTTTATGTATTTATATTTAATTGGTTTCCCATCCAGAATCCTCCTATCCTACTCCCTCTTCCTCTGCTTCTATGAGGATGCTCCCCTCTCACCCACCCACTCTCACCTCACTGCCAGGGCATTTGCCTACACGCGGGAATCAAGCCTTGATAGGACCAAATGATTATACTCTAATTTATAGTGTGATTTTATTCTTTGTAATCCATGACGTACAAATCATTACAATATGACTAATGGTATTGAAATACATTTTCTTTTAGGAAAAAGTCTAAGTAAGCTTTCTTGTAAAGAGAATCTCAGTAATTGTTGGTCACCATTTGTGTGGACATTCAGTGGGCACTTGGAGCAGATTAGAATTAATTTCAGAAGGTTGGATCAAAATTATGTGATGGTCGTCTTGAGAAGTAGTATAAAGATTAATCAGATGACAAACAGAATTGCCAAACATCTTTCTTAGGGTTGAAAAAATATATGCAGGAAACATTTTGTTTGTTTGTTTGTTTTCTGGTCTGGTCTGGTCTAGTCTGGTCTTCTTTCCCATTCAATTTGGTTCATTTGTGATATTTAAACCCACCGAAGACATATTCCATGTTAATTAATCTTCTTGTCTCATTCTTTTGTAGTTAATTCTTATTTGAAAATCCTCTATATGAAATAAATATACCAACAAAAGGGTGACACATCTCAGAAGAACCTCAATAAAGCTACCCTAGTCTCATCTCTTCTCTGAATCTCACTTCCCAGTGTCTATTCATTATCAATGAAAATATCCACTGACAGAGCCATATGCAAAACACTCTCCTTCTGTTGTAAATCTCCAACCCAAATAAACCTGGGCAATGAAAACACAACTCAATTACTGTGAATACATGCTGTGCACCTAGATTGGGCAGATCAACCACTACCTACCATGTTCCCCATATAATAGACCCCTTTTAGCTTGTGGTTTCTCCAGGCCAGGTGCTTCTTCTCCAATTTCCTTCTTTCTCCTCCTCTGTTGTCCTCTCTCACTTTCTTTCCCAAAACCTTCCACTCCACCAACCACACATTCCCTGACCAATCACTGGCTCTAGACTTTATTTATAAAATAGGGTGGGAAGAATGTTTAAAGGAAATCACCTGAGTGCTGATTTATTTCTGGTTTGCAAGCCCTCACAGGAGAACAGATTTACCACCAAAAACACTTAGCCCCAGGACTATCCACAACTCCTTCCAAACAACTTCCTGATTTCAACTGTTGCCTTTTTATACTCACAACCATTTCATACAACCCAACTCCACTTCTACAACTCTCAAAACATTCCTGTCATTTACTTGTTTGCTAGTTTGCTTCACAGTTGTGGTTAAAAATTAATGACCAGAAATAACTTTGAATGGACAGGCTTTATTGTACCTAATAGATCCCAGGTAGCACTCCATCACTGAGGAATTTCAGGTCAGGAGTGCACAGAAATCTATAGTCAGGAAGGAATACAGAGAACATGAAGGGATTCATTCTGCCCCCGTTCTGGCACTGACTGAGGATGCTGCTGCTTTCTATTTACCTATTCTCTGTCTTCTCACTCTGCCTTCAAAGAAGACCTGATACCAGTACTCTTCAAACTATTTCACAAAACACAAACAGAAGGAACACTACACAATTCTTTCTATGAAGCCACAATTACACTTAAACCTAAACTACAGAAAGACTCAACAAAGAAAGAGAACTCCAGACTGATTTCCCTTATGAATATCGATGCAAAAATACTCAATAAAATTCTCACAAAATTAGTGCAAGAATACATCAAAGAATTTTCAACTGAGGAATCTTGAATGGCCAGGAAGCACCTAAAGAAATGTTCAATATCCTTAGTCATCAGCGAAATGCAAATCAAAACAACTCTGAAGTTCCACCATGTACCAATCAGAATGGCAAAGATCAAAAACTCAGATGACAGCAGAAGCTGGCAAGGATATGTAGGAAGAGCTACATACTCCATTGTTCGTGGGATTGCAAGGTGGTACAACAACTATGGAAATCAGTTTAACTACAGTACATCTTTTATTATTTTTAATAGGTAGTTTACAACTTCATTTTTTTATCTGAATTCTTTACAATCTTCCTTTCATCATTTTAAACACATAGAACCAAGTTAGAATAATTTAATGTGTTCATCCTTTGATTCTTGTACCTATATATCTGATTTAGTTTGGACTGACTGCTTCTTCTCATGATTAATTTTTTTATTAGATATTTTTCTTATTTACATTTCAAATGTTATCCCCTTTCCTAGTTTCCCCTCTGAATATCCCCTATCCCCTCCTTCCTTTCCCCTCCTACCCAACCGACCTAAGCCAGCTTCCTGACCCTTGAATGTCCTTATACTGAGGCATAGAACCTTCACAGGACCAAAGTCCTCTCCTCACATTGAAGACCAACTAAGCCATTCTCTGCTACATATGCAGCTTGAGCCATGAGTCCCACCATGTGTTTACTTTGATTTGTGGTTTAGTCCCAGGGAGTTCTAGGAGTACTGGTTAGTTCATATTGTTGTTCCTCCTGTAGGGCTGCAGACCCCTTCTGCTCCTTGGGTACATTCCTTGGGGACCCTGTACTCCTTCCAGTGGATGAGTGTGAGCATCCACTTCTGTATTTGTCAGGCACTTGCAGAGCCTCTCAGGAGACAGCTTTATCAGGTACCAGTCAGCTAGCTCTTGGTGGCATCCACAATAGTATCTTTGTTTGTTGGTTGTTTATGGGGTGTATAACCAGATGGGACAGTCCCTGGATGGTCATCCTTTCAGTCTCTGCTCCATATATTGTCTCTGTAATTCCTTCCATGGTTATTTTGTTCTCTCTTCTAAAAAGGATTGAAGTATTCACACTTTGTTCTTCCTTTTTGTGTTTCATGTGTCTTGCAAATTATATCATGGACATTCTGAGATTCTGGGCTATTATCCACTTATCAGTGTGTGCATATCATGTGTGTTCTTTTGTGATTAGGTTACCTCACTCAGGATGATGTTTTCTAGTTCCATCCATTTGCCTAATAACTTCATGAATTCATCATATTTAATTGATGAGTAGTAGTCCATTGTGGAAATGTCCCACATTTTCTGTATCCATTCCTTTTCTGAAGGACATCTGGGTTCTTTTTAGCTTCTGGATATTATAAACAAGGCTGCTATGAACATACTGAAGCATGTGTCCTTGTTAAATGTTGAAGCATCTTCTGGGTATATGCCCAGAAGTAGTACTGCCAATTTTCTGAGGAAAGACTGAACTGATTTCCAGAGTGGTTGTAGCAGCTTCCAATTCCAGCAGCAATGGAAGAGTGTGGTTATTTTTTAAATTTTATTTGTAATTAATTTTTTATACTACATATTCCATTCCCTGACCCTCACCTTCCACCCTCTAACTGCTCCAAATCCCACACCTCCTCCCCACCACACCATGTCTCCACATGAATGCCCCCACTTTCCACTCCATCTGACCTCTAAACTCCCTGGGGCCTCCAGTCTCTTGAGGGTTAGGTGCATCATCTCTGATTGAACATATATCTGGAAATCCTCTACTCTATGTGTTTTGGGGGCCTCATATCAGCTGGTGTATGGTGCCTGTTTGGTGCTCCAGTGTTTGAAAGATGTCAGGGGTCCAGATTAATAAGATATCTGGTCCACCTATAGGATTGCCCTTCTCCTCGGCTTCTTTCAGCCTTCCCTAATTCAACAACAGTGGTCAGCCACTTCTGTTCATTGGTTCAGTGCAATTATCTGCACCTGAATCTTTCAGCTGCTTGAAGCCCCAATTAAAAAGTTATTCCAAGTGAAAATAGCCCAGAAGCAGTCACTGTGGATTACTACCAGACCTTTAAAGAACTGATGTTGGTGTGTTCAGACTTTCCCAAAAACCAAAGAGGGAAGGAACACATCAAACACTTTATGAAGCCACTATTACCCTAATACCAAATCCTGATAAAGAAATAACACAAAATGAAAATCATAGAACAATTCCATTGATGACCATAGGTGCAAAAATCCTCAATAAAATACAAATTGAAGTTAATAACATAGCAAGATTTATTTAAAAACAATGTAATAAATAATTCATATAATTACACATTTAACTAACAGAAACAGTTCAAAAAGTGAAATGCAAATGGTCAATAAATATATGAAAATATCCACCTTCAATAACTATACTTTAATTACATTAGCTAAGGTAGAAGGGCACTCAGTCAGAGAAAGGNCACTGATTTGGTTGAAGCAATTTTATATCCAGCTACTTTGCTGAAGATATCAAGTTTAGGGGTTATATGGTGGAATTTTTGGGGTTATTTATGTATACTATACAATCATCTGTAAATAGTGATACTTTTACTTCATCCTTTGCAATTTGTATTCTTTTGGTCTCCTTTTGTTGTCTAATTGCTCTGGGAAGGAATTCAAGTACTATTTTGAATATGTAGGGTGAGAGAGCACAGCCTTGTCTAGTCCCTGATTTTAATGGGATTGCTTCAAGTTTCTCTCCATTTAGTTGATGTTTGCTACTGGTTTATGGAATATTTTGAGGAGTATTGGATTTAGGTTTTCTTTGAAGGCCTGAAAGAATTCTGCACTAAACCCATCTGGTCCTGGGCTTTTTTATTTTTTTTTGGTTGGGAGACTCTTAAGGACTGTTTCAAATTCTTTAGGGGATATGGAACTGTTTAGATTGTTTATCTCATCTTGATTTAACTTTGAACGAGGTTCCTTTAATGTAATTGAATTTATCTATCGATTGATAGATAGATAGATAGATAGATAGATAGATAGATAGATAGATAGATAGATAGATAAATAGACACATAGATATATGCTGGATTCCAGTCCTGGTGGTTTCTTCTTTCTAGTTAGTTCTGCTTGAGGCAGGGAGAAGGAAGAGCATTGGCAGAGGGTAACACTTTGAGTTATGAAATATTTAGGCATTCTGTATAAATTTCCAAAAAAAAAAAAAAAAAAAAGCCGGGCTTGGTGGCTCACACCTTTAATCCCAGCACTCAGGAGGCAGAGGCAGGCATATTTCTGAGTTCAAGACCAGCCTGGTCTACTAAGTGAGTTCCAGGACAGCCAGGACTATACAGAGAAACCCTGTCTTGAAAAACCAAAAAAAAAAAAAAAAAAAAAAAATTACTTATCTATGTTTACATTGCATTGCTACTGTACTTGATGTGTATCTTTTTGTTCCTCTGATCTTAAAAACTGCAATCTCTGGCACTTTGTACTTCATTCTAAAAAAGGAGATTAAGTAGAGGATTAAATGCTGAAACTTTTCCCTTTTGTCCAGGTGCCTCTTCCTAGTCAGGCTAGGGGAAGTTTGAAGCCATAAACTTCTTTTTAAAAAAAAATTAGATACTATCTTTTTTACATTTCAAATGTTATCCCTTTTCCTGGTCTCCTATCTGAAAACTGCTCCTCCTATCCCCCCTCCCCCTTGCTCACCAACCCACCCACTCCTGCTTCCAGGCCCTGGTATTCCCCTACACTTGGCATAGAGCCTTCACAGGAGCAAGGTTCTCTCCTCACATTGATGACTGACTAGGCCATCCTCTGCTACATATGCAGCTGGAGATGTGATAAAATTAAAGATTTTGTAAAATTTAATGAAAATGAAGCCACACCATACCTAAACTTATGGCACACAATGTAAGCAGTGCTAAGCAACAAACTCAAGAGCTCTGAGTGCCTCTCAAAAGAAACTGGAGAGAGCATAAACTGGCAGCTTGACAACACATCTGAAAGGTCTAGAACAACAAAAAAGCAAATACACCCAATAGGCTGGAAAGACAGGAAATAATCAAACTCAGGGGTGAAATCAACTAAGTAGAAACAAAAGGAACTACACAAAGAATCAACCAAACCAGAAGCTGGTTCTTTGAGAAAATAAACAAAATAGATAAACCCGTAACTGGACTGACTAGAGTCACAAGAACAGTATCCTAATTTTAAAAAATCAGAAATGAAAAGAGAGACATGACAGCAGGAACTGAGGAAATCCAAAAAAAGAAAAGAAAAGAA
Source organism: Mus pahari (assembly GCF_900095145.1). NCBI lineage: Eukaryota > Metazoa > Chordata > Mammalia > Rodentia > Muridae > Mus > Mus pahari. The sequence goes on along the minus strand of NW_018392784.1, from coordinate 6,829 downwards.
AAAAGAAAAAAAAATATCATCATATCCTAC
>NW_018392784.1:3943-5719 GCF_900095145.1 Mus pahari | reverse complement strand
TAAGCTAGTGAAAACTCTTCTCAACAATAAAAGAACTTGTTGAATCAGCATCCCTGATCTCAAACTGTACTACAGAACAATTGTGATAAAAACTTCATGGTATTGGTATAGTGACAGGCAGGGAGATCAGTGGGATAGAATTAAACAGAAATGAAACCACACACCTATGGTCACTTGATCTTTGACAAGGGAGCTAAAACCATCCAGTGGAAAAATGAGAGCACTTTCAACAAATGGTGCTGGCTCACCTGGCACTTAGATGTAGAAGAATGCAAATTGATCCATTCTTATCTCCTTGTACAGAGCTCGAGTTCAAGTGGATCAAGGATCTNCAAATAAAACCAGAAGCCATAAACTTCTAATGAGACAGGAGTAGAGAATTATCCTCATAGAAGGAAAATCTTTTCCATAAGCAAATATGCATAAACATATAAATCTGTATCCAGATTCTTGCATGTACATTTATACATTTCAATTCTAAGAAGTTGGGTTCAATTTGTACATATTCTCACAATTACACACACACACACACACACACACACACACACACACACACACACACACACACACATCCATACCTACATATGCATTTGGAGTAAAAGATCAAGCACCAGTGTAGAAAGAAGTCAGTCAGTCTTGATGAAAAATGAGCTCCAAACTTCAATCCAAACAGAAAGAAAATGCTAGTACCTTCTAATGCTATATGAATTAAACCCAAGTTTTAAGACGAAGCCTGCCTTCTTATTAAGAAAAGACCAGTTCTGTCCTATGGTAAGGCGAAGCCTGCCTGTACTTTCCAGCTTCATTTTTGTTTTTGTTTTTGTTCTTCACTTTCCCTATGTATTCAGCATACTGCCTTCTTAGTTTTTTGTGTTACCTATAGGTTCTAAGTCATTCAACTCTGCATTCTCCTTCTAATTGCATTCCATCTTGCGATCTCCTCCTGCTCTGTTATCTCAATAATATTTTTACTCTCAATGCATTTTCTCCCATGTCTATGCCTATACTTCTAAGTTTTTCTTGAGTTGAGTTGTGTCTAAAAAGTGTTCTGACTAAAAACTTCTCCTCAGGTCCATTCCAATTCTTTTTGTCCTCCGCACTTATACATTGTTCAGAATACACAATCACATATTAAAAAGTTCAACACAAGTTCACACATAAAAGAAAAACAAAGTGAAAGAGAAGTTTACAACAGAGGATGTTTACATGCATATCCATTAGGAGAAATTATCTGGTTAAACATTCATCACTTGTCAGTGATCTACAGCCTAATTGAACATTCAAAACCATAACTAAGTTGTTAGTGAAGTTCAATAGTTTCTCTTCTGTTCAAGCACCTATAATAACTCATAGTTTTTTTATGACCATTGGTTAATTGCTTTACAACCTCATGGAATGTGCTCTGAGTAGTATGAAGTCTGCTTACTTTCTAGAAGCACTTATCTGATGACTGACAGAGTTCTCATTGCAGTTTTGACTATCAGAAAAGGACCTAATAGCAGTCACAGTATAAAGGAGATTGAAAGTCACTGATACAGTTTTAGGAATTCTTATAAGATTATCATTAAGAATTAAGAAGTCATCCATTTGTTTATACAGCATCACTAGAAGACAGTAAATGTTCATAGATCTGCAGAGATCTAGTCAAAAGGTGTGAGCTAATATATAAACACACACACACAGAGAATACACACACACATACACATAACACACACACATAAATATATATATATATATATAACATAACACACACACATAAATATATATATATATATA
>NW_018392784.1:1838-3063 GCF_900095145.1 Mus pahari | reverse complement strand
CATATAGAATGCTATTTTTTCATGGTGTATCTTTAAAGTGAAGGTGGAAGGAAGGGTGTAGGATTGTTCATGAGTATTCCTAATGTCTTAATGGCTTCATGGCTTTATTTCTTTAGCCAGACACTAAAGCATTTTTTAGATATTTTTCTCCCTCATACATAAACAAATCATTTAAAACCTGATGGAAATGAACTTCATTTTCTTCTATATTTTTTTTATCAGAAAAGTGTCTAGTGAATTAATCAGCAGAAATGTAATAGTAACATTGACTCCCCCAAGTTATATATTTAAAATATGATACAGATGATCTGCATTAATTTACAGCAAGAAAACCAACTGGAAATAACAAATTGTCCTAGCCCTGGGCAGCTAAAAACAAACCTAAGCTATTTATTAGTGATGTTCACAGTAAGTGTGCAGTTTTATTTAATTTTAATTTTTATTTTTTAAACAATTATTATTAGATATTTTCTTCATTTACATTTGGAATGCTATCCCAAAAGTCTCCTATACCTTGCCCCCACCCTGCTCTCCTAGCCACCCACTCACACTTCTTGGCCCTGGCCTTCCCCTGTGCTGGGTTATAAAGTTTGCAAGACCAAGGGGCCTCACTTCCCAATGATGGCCGACTAGGTCATCTTCTGCNACATACGCAGCTAGAGACACGAGCTCTGGGGGTACTGGTTAGTTCATATTGGTGTTCGACCTATAGGGTTGCAGACTGCTTCAGCTCCTTTGGTATTTTCTCTAGCTCCTCCATTGGTGGCCCTGTTTCCCATCTAATAGATGACTGTGAGCATCCACTTCTGTGTTGCCAGGCACTGGCATAGCCTCACCAGAGACAGCTATATCAAGGTTCTTTCAGCAACATCTTGCTGGCATATGCAATAGTGTCTGCGTTTGTTGGCTGATTATGGAATGGATCCCCAGGTTGGGCAGTGTCTGGATGATCCATCCTTTCAACACAGCTCCAAACTTTGTCTCTATAACTCCTTCCATGGGTATTTTGTTTCCCATTGTAAGGAGGAATAAATTATCCACACTTTGGTCTTCATTCTTCTTGAGTTTCATGTGTTTTGCAAATTGTATCTTGGGTATTCTAAGTTTCTGAGCTAATATCCACTTATCAATGAATGCATGTTGTGTGTGTTCTTTTGTGATTGGGTTACCTCACTCAAAATGATATCCTCCAGATCCATCCAGTTGCCAAAGAATTTTATAAATT
>NW_018392784.1:0-1242 GCF_900095145.1 Mus pahari | reverse complement strand
TGTTTTGCAGTGGGTGACATGGAACTAGGGGTATCTAGTAGAAAGTCCCAGATGCCAGGAAAGCACGAGGCTTCCAGGATTTAAGAGGGAGGACTTTAGCTGAAAGGTGTAACAAAGGGGATAGGAAACCTGTAGAGAACATACCCAGAGGTATGGCATGGCCCCTGGGTGAGGGATGGGGCCACCCACCCATCTCAAAAATATTAAACTAGAATTGCTCCTGTATGAAGAAAATGCAGAGAGTAGAGTAGAGAATGAAGGAAAGGCCATTCAGAGACTGCCACACCTAGGGATACATGCCATCTGCAGATACCAAATCCAGACACCATTGCTGATGCAAAGAAGCACTTGGCAAGAGGAGCCTGACCAGAGTCTGACCTATATAGATTGGATGCTTGAAGCTAACCTTGGAATGAGCACAGGGACTCCAATGGAGTTTTTAGAGTGAGGACTGAAGAGGCTTAAGGGATTTGAAACCCCATAGAAAGACTGCTTATCAATCAACCATAAGCCCCAGTTTCTAGGGACTTAAACAGTATGTAGTTTTAAAAAAAAGTGAAGAGAACATTTTCAAGAACTCAATGTTTCACAAAGCCTTGATAGTATCAAGTAGTAAATATACTATGTTCTAGCTATAGACAAGCACTGGTAATAAATTTTCACATGTGAAGCAAATTTAGTAAGAGATAACAAATACAACCAATATAAAGATGATTAAAATAATGTATTATAATAAGATTCATGAATCTATTTCTAGTAATGAAATTCACTATCTGTATTTGTTCCTCTGAGAATAATTTCAGACTTTCCTCTGGACTCTGCCTGTTGAAATATATATACATAAGTGTGTGTGTGTGTGTGTGTGTGTGTGTGTGTGTGTGTGTGTGTTTGCATGTATAAGTATGTATGTGTATATGTGTGTGTGTAGTTGCCTATGGGTAAGGAAGCTTTAAGGAGACACTTGAGTGAATAAAAAGATAAACAACTTTATAATAAAGTTTAAAACAATTTAATATTTTACAATTAATGAAATAGAGAACAATTTTTCCTCCAGTTCATAAACCCTTTATTTCCATTACTAGCAGAATAAAAATATCTCCATGTCATTTTTGAATAATAACTTCCTCTGGTTATTTGTTTCCCATCATTCCCTGTAGGGAATCCAAGTTCCGAGATGTCCTGAGCTGATATCTCGCCAGCAAGAACACACTGGGACAACCGGATTCTTCTGTGGCAAAGCTT
>NW_018392783.1:28815-36126 GCF_900095145.1 Mus pahari | reverse complement strand
AAAAAAAAAAAATGAAGTAAGCTAGAATACTGTATGTGCCTATTCTTAGGCTTTTTCTATTTTTTTTTTTTTTGCTACCTCCCCTCAGCTTCCCCCTTCACTGCCTACTTCTTTATTATTATTATTATTATTATTATTATTATTATTATTATTTTCTTTATTTACATTTCAAGTGCTATCAGGCTTTTTCTATTTTGCCATTCAGGACAATAACCCAGAATTCTCATGGAGCCCATGTTAGACAGAATTTGAGTATCTTGTAAGACTTAATAGAGCAATATATCTTTATACCATCTTTAAAACAATTGATTCACGCATCTACCTATACCTGCTTATAAGCAGGCAGCTAGTCAAAGTAGGATTTAAACCCAGAATTCCCATGGAGCCCACATTAGACAGAATTGGGTAGCCTGCAAGACATATTAGAGCAATATGTCTTTATAACATCTTTAAAGCAATTAATTCAAACTTCCACTACTATTTGCCTATAGGAAGCACATAGTATTTGCTTGTTAAGCGCTCTGCCTAGAGCAGCCATCCTGTTATACCATTGATGTGTTTGGCTCTCCAGCTGGAGCTGCAGACATTATTAATTAATACCTGTTCACTGTCCGCTCTACTGGAAGTCAGTGACTAATTTTCCTTATCCTAGTTCTAAACCTCAGGCAAAATTCCTCACATGATTCAGACAAAATTTGTGTAGACATCTATCCTAAAAGCAAATAGTCTCAATTTTATAAATTCACAGTTTAATCGATCTCTGCCCCAAGAAGTAGGCAACTTCCATTTTACAGCTCTCAACACCGAGCAGCCTGCATTTCCCACAGCAGGGGACCTCAGAGCCTGTGAGCAGTTTCTAGGTTCCCGTGCTTGAGTCCATGTGACTTGTCTCAGTGCTACCCAGCTACTCACTTAAAAAAAAAAAAATAGAACTCTAACTCTCAGGATAATAATCGTAAATTTCTAGTGGATTCTTGCCCAACACATTGGTTTGCCACCTCTTGTGGGAAATATTAAAAAGGAATGGCCAGTTCCCAAGCTTTACCTAGCGACTATCTGCCTTGGCCGACTCACTAGTCTGTTCTTATCTCATGGAGACTCTGACACAGAGCTCCAAAATCTCTCCACCTAGCTTGCTAATTTCCCACTGCTGGGTCACTACCACACCAGTCCCATGCTTCGAAACCCCCATAATCTTCGTGGTGCACATCTGGCAAACCCATGTTTTGCCACTGTACCATTCTCTCTGGGACCCAGTCGAACCACCGGGTAAAGGAAAACACCACACAAACTTAGTTCAGAAACAATGATAACTCAATCTCTGGGCACAACAAGCATCTCAATCTTGTAAGCCACATCACATCTAAATCCTCTGGTGGCAAATCCTGGTGGATTTGCCATCTAATCCAGAAGAAGCCAGTAGTTACATCTTGTCCTGCCATTATCCCTGTCCAATAAGCCTGTTCAGAGCTTTTTCAAGAAGGGGAACAAACAAGCAATGGAAAAGAGCCATAATCTTTAAATTAAACTATCATGACATTTAGCCACATGAAGGCAGTCAGCCTCATGGTGGAGAGCAAAGCTTGGAGAGTCTGAATACTGGTGAGTGTAAGTATAACCATACTTAAAGTAGATATAGAAAGAGTGTATTTCAGAATAGCATGGCTGCACTCTGTAAGAGCCTGTGCTGGGGGTGTGTGTGTGAGAGAGTGTGGGAAGAAAACTAAAAGCCTTTTATCAAGCAGATAATTATTCTGCCCATCTATTTAACATGAGTTATGATGAGCCCACCTTTCCAGTGATGGCTCTTCTTGAAAATAATTCCTTGACAATGTAAGTGATCCATGAAACTTGAAAATTGAGTCTCCAAGATCAGAGATTTTACTCTCTTTGATGTTAAAATTTTCATTTTCTTGGACTTTTCTATTCCTCTGCTCTTCTCATCTCTAAAGTGGAAACCAAGAGTCATTTAGGAACCACATCAGGCCTTGAAGAAGCCAACCATTTCTGGAATCTTTGATCTCTGATGAAGGGATACTGTGTAGAGGCCCACAGACACTTCTGGCAAAGAAAGAAACTGGTTATTTTCCTTTGGTATCTCCTTATTCTATCTAACCTTCACTGGCAATATGTGTTCCCTGTTCTCATCTATTGCAACTCTGGATACATAAGCCTAACTCAGTATGTTACTGAGAAAACTGTTTATCTGCTTTATTAGAGTGCATATGGGGCGTTTGATATGAGAGTTGTTGAATTCCTCCAGAGTTTCTCTAGTCCTTTAGTTTTATTATCAGTTCTACAGTGTTCTATCTGGTTAAATCCCTGTGGTTGTTTGAATATGGTTGGCCCATAGGAAGTGGTAATTTTAAAAGGTATGGCCGTGTTGGAAGAAGTGTGCTACTGTGAGGTTGTGCTTTGAAGCTCTTCACATTGTGGAAGAATCAGTTTTATCCTGGTTGCAGTCAAATAAAGATGGAGACGTCTCAGCTTCTCCTGTGCCATGCCTGCCTGGATGCTGCCATGCTTCTTGTCTTGATAATAGACTAAACTTCTGAAACTGTAAGCCAGTCCCAATTAAATTTTGTTCGTAGGAAAGATAGGTAGATGGCCACAAAAATGAATGGAAATCTGCAACTGATGGGGTTGAGGGGTGTGGGGGCATGGGGTTGAGGGGTGTGGGGGCATGGGGTTGAGGGGTGTGGGGGTGTCTCCATGATGAGAAAGAGATCTGGGATAAGAGAGGTACCCAAGAATCAATTCGGGTGACCTTATCTGTGACCAACTAAACTGGGCATATGGAACCTTAAGAGATCACCTCCTGTAAACAGACAGGAACCCCAGTGGACTGATAGAGACACCAACCCACCCACAAAACTTTCAACCCAAAATTTATCTTGTCTACAAGAAATGCAAGCCCAGGGGATGGAGCTCAGACTGAGTAAATAGCCACCCAAAGCAAGCCCAGTTGGAAATCCATCCCATGGACAAGGACCAATCCCTAATACTATTCATGATACTCTGTTATGCTTGCAGACAGAAGCATGTCCTCTGAGAGGCTCCACTCAGCAGGTAACTCAGACAGAAACAGACACCCCACAGCCAAAGAGTGGATGAATTTTGGAGACTCTTATGGAAGAATAGAAGGAGGGGAATCCAGCCCAAAAGAGGATAGGAATTCTACATGAAGATCAACAGAGTTAAGGACTGTTGGTGCTCCCAGAGTCTGAACCATCAACCAAAAACATAAATGGCCTGGACTTAGGCCTCACCACTCATATGTAGCAGATGGGCAGCTTGGTTTTCACATAGGTCTCAAACAAATGGAAAGGTGGCTATACCAAGAGCAGTTGCCTGTACTTGGAATATGTTCTTCTATCTGGGCTGCCTTTTCTGTCCTCAGTGGGGAAGAAAGCTCCTAGCCTTGCAGAGACTTGATGTGCCAGGGTAGGGGGATGTGGGGCAGATGGTGTGGGGGAATAAAAGAAGTGGGAGAAAAACCCATGTCCTGCCAGAGTTTCGGGGTTCTGGGAAGGCAGACACAGAATACTGCCACATGGCCCTGGGTGGGTGTCTGACTGTGGGAAGCCACAAACACCAGCCCACTAGGGGGTGTAGAAGGAGCAGTTCGAGGTCTCTGGGCTTCATGGAGGCCAGAGATAACAGGTTCTCAGTCTTGGGCATCCCAGCCACAGCTGGACACCAAGGGAGAGCCTAGAACAAAATGGAGGCACCCTGGGAAGCTAGGCCAATCGCGGGGCTGAAGAGAGGAGAGGGCAGAGGGATAGGGGGCACTGGGTAGTTCCCACGTGGGTGAGAGCTTTGGTCTGGTCCATGACTGGAACACAGGAAGGCCTTCTGGTGGGAGGTTGGACAAGGTTCTTTAGGGGAAAGCCTATCCCACTGTTCAAGCAGAGTGGGCCTTGATGAGCAGAGGCAGTCTATGGTTTTAGAGCTTTATTGTAGAAAGGCAGGGAGAAAGAGAGAAGGGAAAAGAGGGAGACCAGCCATGGCCACATGGAGAGAGGGGGAAGAGAGGGAGAGATGGAGAGCTAGAGATAAGAGTAAGAAAGGTGAGAGCTTAAGAGCATGAGGAGGGGCCAAGCAGCTCCTTTTATAGTTGGCTGGGCTACCTAGTTGTTGCCAGGAGCATACCTGGCTATTGTCAGGCAACTGTGGAGATGGAGTCTAGCCAATAGCTTAGTCTGTGTGACTTACAGTCACAGGATTATATAGTTGGGCACTCTGTGGTGTCAGGCACCTGTCTGTGGGAACGTGGCTCATTGTTCCGTCTCTTGTAGAATTTTCTACTAGGTTTCTGGAGCAAGCCTTATTCAACCAAAACAGGCTGCCTTTCATGGTCCCACAGGGGGATGGATACCCAGGGTCCCCCACCCACTCAGAGGAGGAAAGAAGAGAAGGTGAAAGGATTGTGGGAGGGGTTACCAGGAGGAGGCAGTGAGCCAGATGTAAAGTGGATAACTAAATAATATAATTAAATTAAAAAAGAATAAAACAAATGTAATTTGTTCAAGTAATAAAGGGGAACCAGGAAGTGAAATGGACCTGGATCCTGTGTTCAAGGAGATAATCAGATTAAGAGAGTGAGCATCTCAGGAAAAGATCACACTGAGCTTAGCTTATTGTTTGTGTTTATAGTTGTGTTTGTAGTTTGTGTTTGTAGTTGTATAGTTTGGACTTTTAGTCTGGAATGAATTACAACCCAGAAATGGAGGGCACAATAATCCAGAACTTGAGGCTGGAAGTCATAGGCTTTTGATCTAGATCTTGGGGAATAGTGGCCATAAAAAGATTAGGCCCAGGCATGGTGATATATACATTCAATCCCAGGGGATAAAGGCAAAAAGAAGCAGTTCTGTGAGTTCAAGGCCAGCCTAGGATAGAGCAAGTTCTAGGTGAAGAAAAGCTTAGAGCAAGTCCAGGCATGCTGGTACACAGTTTTAGTCCCAGCATTCAGAAGACAGAGCCATGCATGTCTCTGAGTTCAAGGTCATTCTACAGAGCAAATTCCAGGGCAGCCAAGTTTAGGCACCGAATGAAATAATTTAAAACAGAAAGCTGGTGAAAATGTAATAGAGCAAAGGGTGCCATTTTCCAGCCTCAGCAAGCTGCAGACCTCTGCAGTTTGGGGCATATGGTTCTTTCTTTTGAGTCAAGAATAGAAAGGTTTATGGGAACAATTGATAATGGTTAGTTGTAGCTAATAATTTAGCAGTGATTGAGAAGAGGCAAGCATCACTGAGGTGAAATCTCCTGGGAAGAGTTTTCTAACAGCCTGAAGAAGCTGTGTTCCAAAGACAATCTAGGCTGCTACAAAGGGTAACTTTGTAAGCTGGAGAAGTCACCCAAGCCCTTTGGAGGAGCCCAGAAGATCATGTGTGGATCCTAGACACCTTGAAACAAGAAGCTGTAAACTGGAAAGATACTTTAGATAATGCAAGATGTTCAAGATGCCAGAGCTGTGGGACACCTGCTGAGGAAAGCTGCTAACAGGGAGTGGAAGCAGCTCAAAAGAAAGAAGTTTGTTGCAGTTAACAAAGAAGAAAGAGTGGGAGATCTGAAAAGCACTTTGACATCAGAAACAGATGCTGAGTTTGGAGTTTGTCATGTTGTCTTTTGGTCTTGTTTTAGTCCAGTATATTCTCACCATGATGTTTTGGGATGGTAATGTATATCTTGCATGATGTTGGAGGTATGTGACCTGCTTTTTATTTTTATTTTTAAGAGATAACGGTTTTCATGAATCTCAGAAGAAACTTTGAACTTTAGACTTTTAATATTTGGGAGACTGTTATGGACTATTGGAGCTTTTATTTATTTTTTTGTGGTGTGATTGCATTTATTTTATTGGGTTTTTTTTTTACTGGAAAAGTAATATGATGCTTGTCGCTACTGGAGCTTTTAAAATACTAAATTGTATTTTGCATTATGCTCTGCCTTGATATGGCCTCCATAGGCTTATGTGTTTGAACAAGCCTATGGGAGACAGAGAGTGGAATTTAGATGTTTGGATATGCTTGGCCTATGCAGAGTGGTATTATTAGGAATGGTGGCCTTTTGGAAGAAGTGGTTCAGTGTGGGGGTAGGGCTTGAAGCTCTTCCCAGTGCAGAAGAGTCAGATTTCTCCTGGCTGTAGTCTGAAAAAGATGCGGAATTCACACCTCCTCCAATGCCATTCCTTTCTCAGTGCTGTCATTCTTTTTGTCTTGATGATAATGGACTTTAACATCTGAACTTGTGAGCCAGCCCAATTAAATGTTATCCATTATAAGAGTTATCTTGTTCATGGTTTCTCTTCACAGCAACCGCCCTTAGCCTCTCTCCATCTCCCTTGGACGACACAGGTCATCACTTTATAGCTGCCCTTCACCTACTCATTATGTTATCCCAGCTCCTAACTTTAGTGTGCCCTCCTTTCAAACACAGAGACCTTTCTACTGTGAAAAGCAAGGAGCCTAACTTCAGATATTCAAGTCTGTCTCAATGTTTCCAAGTCTAATCTCTGAGTCTCAGCCCCACCTCTGTGCTGACTTTCTGTTGTTGAACCTCCTCGCTCTGTCACCATTTTCAGGAGACGAAGAAGATCCTTGTGTAAGACCCACTTTCTTCCCTCCTGTGAATTCCCTTTCATACCTATATTAGGACAGCCTCATTCCTAATTGTGAAGTCTTAATACCCAGAAGCACTGTTTACTTGAAACGTGCTGTGGCCACATGTATTAGAATCCCAGAATTCCCTACCAGGGAATACACAGCTACTGCACTCTCTTAAGATGCAGTGATGAAAGGATAAACAAAGTAAAATAATATCCATTCAACAAAGATGAGATATTAACATCTAGAATTACAATCTTTCCAATCTAACATGCCTAAAGCCCAGCATGGAAACGCAATCAGGAGAATATGACTTCACTGGAGTCCAGCAGATTAACTGTAGAAGATGCTGAGTATTCCATTACTGTTGATGAACAAGAAAGTAACCTTAAAATAACCTTTATAAATTTAAGAGAAGCTCTTAAAGATGAAATGAATTAATTTCCAAAGAAACCCTGGAACAACAACAACCAATTCAGTGGGAAGAAATGAATATGATTATTTTATTTATTTATTTATTATTTTCTTTATTTACATTTCAAATGCTATCCTGAAAGTTCCCTATACCCCCCCACCCCTGCTCTCCTACCCACCCACTCCCACTACTTGGCCCTGGCATTCCCCTGTGCTGGGTCATATAAAGTTTACAAGACCAAGGGGCCTCTTTTCCCAATGATGGCCGATTAGGCCATCTTCTGCT
>NW_018392783.1:20363-27885 GCF_900095145.1 Mus pahari | reverse complement strand
AAATAAGGCTGCTATGAACATAGTGGAGCATGTGTCCTTATTACCAGTTGGAAGAACTTCTGGGTATATGCCCAGAAGAGGTATTGCTGGGTCCTCTGGTAGTACTATGTCCAATTTTCTGTGGAACCGCCAGACTGATTTCCAGAGTGGTTGTACAAGCTTGCAATCCCACCAGCAATGGAGGAGTGTTGGGTATGATTATTGAAGACTTGAAGATGGAAATAGAATCAGTAAAGAATACCCAAACTGAAGAATGATGGAAAGAAAATATTTAGGAATTCAAGCAGGAACTGCATAGGCAAGCTTCACCTACAGATTGCAAGAGATGAAAGAGAGAATCTTAGGAATTAAAGACTGAAACAGAATTATTACCCTCAATCAAATTGTCAAATGTTTAAACATTAAATTTAAATTCTCCAGGCAAAAAATTCATCCAGGAAAACTTGAGCAAGTTGAAAAGGCCAAAATCTAAGGATAATAGGAATACAGGAAAGAGAAGAAACCCAGGTCAAAGGCACAAAAATATTTTTTACCAAAATAAAAAGTTTCTGAATTAAAGGATGAGATGCCTATCAAAGAACTAAAAACTTACAGAACACCAAATAGACTGAACCAGAAAAGAAAATCCCCATTACACATAATAATCCAAACACTAAAGATACAGAACAAAGAAAGAGTATTAAAATTTGGAATAGAATGTCCAAATACCTTCTGTCTCTTCAACCCCTCCCTCCTGGTCCTTTATTCTGGGGCAGACTCTTGGCTGGTCTGCTCCAGTGAAGACATCATATCCTGCTCCACCCTAAAGAACCTGCTGCACTCAGGGCAGTAGAGAACCTGCTCAACTCAGAGCAGTTAAGAATCCACTGCACTCAGAATAACTGAAGGTCAGCTGCACTCAGAGCAGTTGGACAAGAAGCTTGACTGCTCCACTGAAGACCCAACAGTCAGAAGGTCTCCCAGGAGATCTACTGCAGCCAGGCAACAGATCAGCAGCTCCTCTGTCTCTGTGAAGATCCACCAGTTGGAAGGGCCCACAGGTGGTCTGCTACAGCCAAGGCTACAAGCCTACCAGCAGAAATGAAGCAACACAGGGACACAAGAGGCAGACTCCAGACAGTCACATAGACCAACAAACACCAGGGACATCCAGATGGTAAAAGGCGAGCACCAGACCATAAGCAACAGAAACCAACTTATGTAGGCTTCATCAGAACACAGTTCTCCCACCACAGGAAGCCCTGAATACAACAACACACATGAAAATCAGGAAGGTGATCTTCTGCCTGAACCCGGCAGAGGGTACCAAGGTCCCCAGAGGACTCTCCACACAGCAGGACCCCTACCACACCCAGGACCTTGTGATTACTGGAGAGCAGGTGGGCTTCAGAAGCAACAGAGCTTCTCGGACAGGGTCCCTTCAGGCCTTCATCCTCACCCAGGAGGCAGAGCTGAGACCCAGACCCCTGGGTACCTTCCTTGCCAGAGGAGAGTTGGCCTACAAGGAGGGCTCTGACCCCAGGACTCAGGAGGTGTATCAGAATGCCATACTTCTGGACACCTGCCCTGCAAGAGGAGAGCTTGCCTGCAGAGAATGCTCTGACCACTGGGACTCAGGAGAGAGCTGGACTCCCAGGACTGCTGACAGAGGCTAACAGAGTCACAGGAGGAACAAGTTCCAGCCAGAGACAGCTAGAACATTAACACCAGAGATTAGCAGATGGTGAAAGGCAAACGTAAGAATCTTACTAGCAGAATCCAAGACCACTGGGCATCATCAGAACCCAGTATGCCCACCACAGTGAGTCCTGGATACTCCCAACACACCTGAAAAGCAAGATTCGGATTTAAAATCATATCTTATGACGGTGGTAGAATATTTTAAGAAGGGCATTAATAAATCATTTAAAGAAATACAGGAAAACACTGCTAAACAGGTAGAAGTCCTTAAGGAGGAAAATCAAGAAGGTGACCTAAAATCCTGTCTCATGAAGATAAAAGAATCCTGTCAGAGGATATCAATAACTCATTGAAAGAAATACAGGAAAACACAGGTAAACAGGTGAAAGAATTGAATAATGTGATCCAAGACCTAAAGGTGGAATTAGAAACAATAAAGAAAACACAAATGGAGGCAATCCTGGAAATGGAAAACCTAGGAAAGAGGTCAAGAATTAAATATGTAAGTATCACTAACAAAATACAAGAGATAGAAGAGAGAAATCACAATTGTAGAAGATACTGTAGAAGAGAGTGACACAATTGTCAAAGAAAATTCAAAGTATAAAAAACTCCTAACCCAAAGCATCCAGGAAATTCAAGACACACTGAAAAGACCAAATTTAAGAATAATCAGAATAGAGAACTAAGATTCCCAGCTCAAAGGACCTGAAAATATGTTCAACAAAATTGTAGAAGAAAACTTCCCCAACCTAAGTAAAGAGATGGCCATAAAGGTACCCGAAGCCTACAGAACACCAAATAAATGGCACCAGAAAAGAATATCGTCTCTTCACATAATAATAAACACTAAATGCACAGAACAAAGAAAGAATATTAAAAGTTGCAAGGGAAAAGGGCCAAGGAATATACAAAGGTAGACCTATGAGAATTGCACCAGACTTCTCAACAGAGACTACGAAAGTGAGAAGAGCCTGGTCAGAGGTCATGCAGACTCTAAGCAAACACAAATGCCACAAATGACTATACAAAGAATCAACCAAAGCAGGACCTATCTCTTGGAGAAAATGAACAAACTAGATAAACCCTTAGCCAAAGTAACTAGAGGGGACATGGACAGTAACCTAATTAACAAAATCAGAAATTAAAAGGGAGACATAACAACAGAAGATAAGAAAATCCAAAAAATTATCAGATCCTACTACAAAAGCCTATGCTCAATAAAACTGGAATACCTGGATGACATGGACAATTTTCTACACAGATACCAGCTGCCAAAGTTAAATCAGGATCAGATTAATGATCTCTACAGTCCCATGTCCACTAAACAAATATAAGTAGTCATTAATAGTCTCCCAACCAAAAAATGCCCAAGACCAGATGGGTTTAGTGCAGAGTTCTATCAGACCTTCAAAGAGAAACCAATTCCAATGCTCCTCAAACTAATTCAAAAAATAGAAACAGAAGGTACTCCACACAATTAGTTCTATGAAGACATAATTACTCTTATACCTAAACCACACAAAGACCCAACAAAGAAAAAGGACTTCAGACCAATTTCCTTTATGAATATCAATGAAAAAATACACAAAATTTTTGCAAACCAAATCCAAGAACACATTAAAATGATCATCCATCATGATCAAGTAGGCTTCATCCCAGGTCTCCAAGGATAATTCAATATACAGAAATCCGTAAACATATTCTACTATATAAAAAACACAAATTTAAAAGCCACATAATCCTCTCATTAGATGCTGAGAAATCATTTGACAAAATCCAACACCAATTAATGATTAAAGTCTTGGAAAGACCAGGAATTCAAGGCCCATACCTAAAAAGAATAAAGGCAATATACAGCAAACCAGTAGCCAACATCAAACTAAATGGAGAGAAAATTAAAGCTATCCCACTAAATCAGGGACTAGACAATGCTGCCCATTCTTTCCCTACCTATTCAATGTAGTACCTGAAGTCCTAGACAGATAAATTAGACAAAAAAGGGTATCAAAGGGATATAAATTGGAAAGGAAGAAGTCAACATATCAGTATTTGCAGATGATATGATACTATACATAAGTGACTCCTAAACCTGATGAACAAATTCAGTGAAGTAGCTGGATATAAAATTAATTCAATCAAATCAGTAGCTTTCCTTTATACAGAAGATCAAAAGGTTGAGAAAGAAATTAGAGAATCAACACCCATCACAATAGTCACAAATAATGTGAAATACCTTGGTGTCACTCTAATTAAGCAAGTAAAAGATATATATGATAAGAACTTCAAGTCTCTGAAGAAAGGTATCGAAGATCTCAGAAGATTTCAGAAAGACCTCCAATACTCATGTATTGGCAGCATTAATGTAGTAAAAATGGCTATCTTGCCAAAAGTAATCCCCATCAAAATTCCAACTCAATTCTTCACAGAGTTAGAAAGAGCAATTTTCAAATTCAACTGGAACAATGAAAAACCTAGCATAGCAGAAAATATTCTCTACAAAGTGAGTTCCAGGAAAGCCAGGGCTACACAGAGAAACCCTGTCTCAAAAAAACCAAGAAAAAATATTTTCTCAATAATAAAAGAACCTCTGGTGGAATCACCATCTCTGACCTTAAGATATGTCACAGAGCAAGTCTGGTTAAAAACTGCATGGTAGTGGTATAGTCACAGGCAGGTAGAACAATGGAATAGAATTGAAGACCCAGAAATGAACACACACACCTATGGTCAATTGATCTTTGACAAAGGAGCTAAAACCATCAGGTAGAAAAAAAGACAGCATTTTCAGCAAATGGTGGTGGCTTAACTGGGGGTTGGGGTGTAGAAGAAATCGAATTGGTCCAGTCTTATCTCCTTGTACAAAGCACCAGTCAAGTCAATCAAGGACCTGCACATAAATCCAGAGACACTGAAACTTATAGAGGATAAAGTAGGAAGAGTCTTGAACATCTGGTCACAGGGGGAAAATTCCTAAACAGAACACCAATGGCTTGTGCTGTAAGATCAAGAATTGACAAATTGGACCTCATAAAATTGCAAAGCTTTTGTAAGGCAAAGAATACTGTAAATAAGACAAAAAGGCAACCAACAGATTGGGAAAAGATCAGTATCAATCCTAAATCCGATAGGGGGCTAATATCCAATATAAACAAAAACTCAAGAAGTTAGATTTCATAGAACCCTATTAAGAATGGGGTACAAACCTAAACAAAGAATTCTCAACTGAGGGATACAGAATGGCTAAGAAGTACCTTAAAAATGTGCAACATCCTTAATCATCAGGGAAATGCAAATCAAAACAACCCTGAAATTCCACCTCACTCCAGTCAGAATGGCTAAGATAAAAAAAAAAAACTCAGGTGACAGAGTGTGGAGAAAGAGGCACTTCATTGCTGGTGGGATTTCAGGCTGATACAACCACTCTAGAAATCAGTTTGGTGGTTCATCAGAAATTTGGATAGAGTACTACCAGAAGATCCAGAAATACCACTCCTGGAATATACCCAGAAATGCTCCAATGTGTAATAAAGTCACATGCTCTACTATGTTCATAGCAGCCTTATTTATAATTGTCAGAAGCNGGAANGAACCCAGATGTCCCTCAATAGAAGAATGGATACAGATAATGTGGAACATTTACACAGTGGATTACTACTCAGCTCTTAAAAACAATGAATGTGCACTAGCACTGGGTCACCTAGGATGTGGAATCAGTGGACACCCCCAGAGTCCCCAGAGGACTCTCCATACCATCTTAGGATCACTGATGAGTAGAACACAACATCTGCTCCAATCCAATTTTGAAGGGCCTGTGACAGCAGGAACAAGGACATCAGAGCCCTTCCTGACCAGAGGCTCAGGTTCCTTTTGATCAGTGCTGGTTTACCTTGGTTTCAAATAGACCAGAGAGCTCCAAGGTCCTCAAAGGAGACATCACTTACAGGCACTGTAACACCCCCCAGGATCTTAGAATAACAGAATCCCAGGATAACAGGAGATGGGTCAAACCAGTATTTCAGGGTCTCAGAGGAACCTTGACTGCTAAGAACTCTGACATCCCAGAATCTCAGGTTCACAGGAGCCTACAATCAAAGGATCACAGAGAAAGCTGGACTCTGAGGAGTCCTGAATCAGCTGGGATTATAGGAAAGACAGGTTCCAATCAGATATATTGAGGGCAGCAAGCACTTGAGATAATCAGACGGCAGGAGGCAGGCATAAGAACAGAAGCAAGAGAAACCAAGGTTATTTGGCATCATAAGAACCAAACTCTCCCACCATAGAAAGTCCTGGATACACCGTCACACCAGAAAAGTAAGACATGGATCTAAAGTCACTTCTCATGATGATAATGGAGGACTTTAAGAAGGAAATATAGGAAAACATAGTAAAGAGCTAGAAGCCCTTAAAGAGGAAACACAAAAATCCCTTAGAGAGTTACAGGGAAACACTACCAAACAGGTAATGGAATTGAACAAATCCATCCGGGATCTAAAATTGGAAGTAGAAACAATAAAGAAATCACAAAGGGAGACAACTCTGGAGATAGAAATCCTAGGAAAGCAGGAACCATAGATGTGAGCATCAGCAACAGAAGAGAAGAGATGGAAGAATACAAGAATCTCGGGTACAGAAGATACCATAGAAACCATGGGCACAACAATCAAAGAAAATGCAAAATGCAAAAAGATCCTAACTCAAAACATCCAGGAAATCCAGGACACAGTGAGAAGACCAAATCTAACATTAATAGGTATAAATGAAAAGGAAGATTTTCAACTTAAAGGGCCAGTAAATATCTTCAACAAAATTATAGAAGACAACTTCCCAAACCTACAGAAAGAGATGACCATGAACATATAAGAAGTCTACAGAACACCAAATAGACTCGACCAGAAAAGAAATCCCTTCCAACACATAATAATCAGAATAACAAATGCACTAAATAAAGACAGAATATTAAAAGCAGTAAGAGAAAAAGGTCAAGTAACATATANAGGCAGACCTATTCGAATTACACCAGACTTCTCACCAGAGACTACGAAAGCCAGAAGATCATGGACAGATGTTGGACAGACCCTAAGAGAAACAAATGCCAGCCCAGGATACTATACTCAGCTAAACTCTCAATTGCAATACACGGAGAAACCAAAGTATTCCATGACAAAACTAAATTCACACAGTATCTTTTCACAAATCCAGCCTTCAAAGGATAACAGGAAAACACCAATACAAGGAAGGAAACTACACCCTAGAAAAAGCAAGAAAGAATTCCTTAAACAAACATAAAGGAAGACAGCCATAAGATCAGAATCCCAACTCTAACAACAAAAATAACAAGAAGCAACAATTACTTTTCCTTAATATCTCTTAATATCAATGGACTCAATTCCCCAATAAAAAGGCATAGACTAACAGACTGGCTACACAATAAGGACCCAAACTTTTTGCTGCTTACAGGAAACCCACCTCAGGGAAAAAGACAGTCACTACCTCAGAGTGAAAGGCAGAAAAACAATTTTCTAAGCAAAGGGTCTGAAGAAACAAGCTGGAGTAGCCATTCTAATATCCAATAAAATCGACTTCCAACCCAAAGTTATCAAAAAAGACAAGGTGGGGCACTTCATACTCATCAAAGGTAAAATCTGCCAAGATGAACTCTCTATTCTGAATTTCTATGCTCAAAATGCAAGAGAAGCCACATTTATTAAAGAAACCTTAGTAAAGGTTTCTTTACAATAATAGTGGGAGACTTCAACACCCCACTCTCATCAATGGACAGATCCTGGAAACAGAAACTAAACAGAGACACATGGACACTAACAGAAGTTTGAAACAA
>NW_018392783.1:8035-17960 GCF_900095145.1 Mus pahari | reverse complement strand
AATATAGTGAAAATGGCTATCTTGCCAAAAGCAATCTACAGATTAAATGCAATTCCCATCAAACTTCCAACTCAATACTTCAAAGAATTAAAAAGGGAAATTTGCAAATTCATTTGGAATAACAAAAAACCTAGGATAGCAAAAACTCTTCTCATTGATAAAAGAACCTCTGGTGAAATCACCATGCCTGACCTAAAGCTGTGCTACAGAGTAATTGTCATAAAAATCTGCATGGTACTGGCACAGGAACAGACAGGTAGATCAATGGAATAGAACTGAAGACCCAGAAATGAACCGACACACCTATGGTCACTTGATCTTTGTCAAGGGAGCTAAAACCATCCCATGGGAAAAAAACCCCAGCATTTTCAACAAATAGTGCTGGCATAACAGGCTGTTATCATGTAGAAGAATGCGAATTGATCTTTTCTTATCTCCTTATACTAAGGTCAAGTCTAAGTGGATCAAGGATTCCACATAAAACCAGAGACACTGAAATTTGTAGAGGAGAAAGTGGGGGAAAGCCTCGAAGAAACGGGCACAGGAGAAAAAAATCCTGAACAGAACAGCAGGGGCTTGTGCTGTAAGATTGAGAATCCACAAATGGGACGTCATAAAAAATCCTCAAAGCTTCTGTAAGGCAAAAGACACTGTAAAACAAAAAGGCCACCAACAGATTGGGAAAGGATCTTTACCAATCCTAAATCACATAGGGGACTAATATCCAATATATATAAGGAACTCAAATAGATGGAATCCAGAAAATCAAATAACCCCATTAAAAAATGGGACACAGATCAAAACAAAGAATTATCAACTGAGGAATATCAAATGGCTAAGGAACACCTGAAAAAATGTTCAACATCCTTAATCATCAGGGAAATATGAATCAAATGTGAACCCTGAGATTCCACCTCACACCAGTCACTAGTCTCAAGGAGAATCCAGTCTTTGATCCCAATAATCCTGTCCACAGAGATATTGGTGCATTGAGCAGGATTTTGAACAAACTTTTTTCTAGGACAATGTGATCTATATATGAGAAATGTGGGAATGAAGACTGAGATGAAAGGTGTGTAATGTCACATTTAATGGACAGACATCCTAAAGGACTCAGTAGCAATTGTAAGGTGAGTGACGATATATTACAAAGAGCATCTGCTCTCTTGCTCTTTCTAACCACTTCTCTGTCTCTCTCTGTCTGTGTCTCTTTGTCTCTCTCCACATTGTGTGTATAAGACAGAGATAGAAAATATCGTTTCTAAAATTCTTCATTAATACGTTTCCATGAAGCCTTTTTAATTGGTACTTAGTATTACTAACTCTCCCAATATTCTCTCCTCCATCCCCTCAAAATAATTTAACTCATCACTTTCCACTATTTCCTTTAATCCTTAAATGACTGTGTTCTATCACAAGACCCTTAATCCGATGTCTTTTACTTTTATAGAAGTATCCCAAATTAAATACATATAACTCAAGATTCAAAGCTAATGTCTACCACCTAAAAAAGTAAGCAATGTTTGTCTTACTTAATTTGTGGGTTACTATATGAAGAACGTTTGCTTCTCATGGTCCATTTATCTAGAAAGTCCGTAATATTAGTTTGCTTAGCAAATGAATAGTATCCCACAGTGTAAATGTACCTCATGATCATTTTCCATTCATTATCTGATGGATATTTAAACTGTTTCTATATCATGGCTATAGTGAATATGGCATCCATGAACATTGGTGATTGCCTATATAATTAACTGATTTCTCAATCCATTTACTTGAGTGTACTTACAGAATTGGTTCTTTCCAAGTAAATTTCTATAAAAACTGATACAGTCTAATATAATAATAAATTTCCATGGAAGTCTCAGAAAATGAGTCATGACCTAACTCAAAACAAATCAACTCTGGAATAACCCAAGAAGTCATGGTGGGGAACACAGGCTTCAGTTGTTTGATTTGTCAGAATAAAATGCTCTTGTCTACACATGGGAAAATACAAGATTCCAGACTGCCTGGTGATGGTCTGTCTGGAAGGACTTGATGTCAGCCAGATTTTGCAAGGTGAAGCATATTATGTAATGTGCACACATAACCCTGGAAATAAGCCTAACATATCTCTTGATCTCCCCTGAAGAGCACCTCTCTACACCTGATGCCAGCACCACTTTACCACTTAAATCCTCCCTAAGGAAACAAGGAAAACTTCTTGTAACTTTGGCTCTACTACTCATTATGATATAACAAACTCTTGTGCATCATCAATAATTACAAGAAAGTGAAAATGATGATTTGCCTTTGGGATAAATGTGTTTTCTTTCATTAAAACTTTTCCAATATACCCATACACTCATATTTGATAACACCACAGATGACAAGGGAATGGACTCTCTGAAGGATTTCAGGACCTGACACTGTCCCTTTATGAGCTCTGATATCTGGCTTCATCCAGCAATCTGCACAGCACTTAATGGGAGAGGAAGGCACTTCTCTGAATCTGTCTTAGGAAATGGATACACAAAGATGTTCTTCAAAGGAAGAGGAACTCAGAGCTACATTTCTTCAGTAGCTGTTCAGGAGCTGGCCTATATCTCTGTGAGCAACCCCATCTTTGCTGGTCCTAAACAGGTGAGAAATATGCAAGTTTAGATTTCTGCTTAAAGTTCTCTTCTCCCTCCTAAAATCCATGGTGTCCTTTAAAGTGAACATTAGTCATTACAATGGTTTTGTCTTCTCTCCCTAATTTACCTAATATGTCAATGTTTTCGTTTATCTAAAGACATGTCTATTTCATGGCTCAGCACTTATTTGAAAATGTACTATAACGTGACATGTATACATTAGATTACTGTTTTTTAGTTGTTAGATGGAGGCTTATTCTTCCTATAGGGGAAAAATAAAGTCAGTTTCTGGTAAAACATGACCTATATAAAACAAGTATTCAAATAATCTGTGTGTGCAAAACATTTAATGGTGATGGTGGTAATGTTTTTATTGTGGTTCACAAAAGAGGGAGATAACTCAGATATGTGTCCAGCACCAAATTCCTCAGAAAAACAAATAAAACTCAGACCCTTATGGATCAACAGTATGCCAATATCCCTCAGAATTTTTTCCCAAATAAATGATACAACTGTAATTCAAGGTTCTTCTGTGTGAACAGAAAACTAGCATTTTTTAAAAAATGATATTTTGGTTTTCATTATTTTGATGAGTAGTGTGAAAATATATCAACATTATATGGATTGATTGGGGGAAATATTTCATTCACTCTTTTTTTAATAAAGATTTTATTTGCTTCTTTTTTGATTATTTATTTATTTAATGTATGTGAGTACTCTGTAGCTGTCTTTAGACACACCAGAAGAGTCTGATCCCCATTAAAGATGGTTGAGAGCCACCATGTGGTTGACATGAATTGAACTCAGGAACTTTGGAAAAGCATTCAGTGCCCTTAACTACTGAGCCACCTTCTCGGTTCCTCATTCATATTTGATTATAAAACATGGATTTTAATGTTGTGTTACATTTTTAAAGCTTTATTTATTTATTTTTATTTTATGTGCACTGGTGTTTTGCCTGCATGTATGACTGGGAAGGTCTAAATCCCCTAGAATTGGAGTTACACAGAGTTATAAGTAGCAATAACAGTGTTAGAAATAGAACACAGGTCATCTGGAAGCCCTCTTAATTCCTGAGAAATCTCCCCAAAACTTGATCAAATTTGTAAAAGATATACTTGTTTTATTTTATGCCTATTATGGTTTTGTTTCTGTGCGTGACTAGAAATACATGAATAAAGTTTCACAAGACTGAGTAGAGGTCATTAGATCCAGAATCACCTCTCCAACAACAAATTTGTATTTCTTAACACACTGTTATAACATGAGGGATAATGTCAGTTCTCATGAAGCAAAAGTGCACTCCTGTCTACAAACATTCATGTATACATATGCAGAGGCAATGCTGTGTTAAAATATGTGTCATACTGTTGAATAACACAGGTAGAGTTGTATTACACACACACATACACACACACACACATACACACACAAACACACACTTACATCATGAGTGAAGGGAAAGGAAAATAAGTGTGAAGTTGATATTCTGGAACAATGTCCATTCATTTTTTCCAGAAAAATCTCCTGTAGTGTTCCAAACCAGTGCCAGCTTTTCCAAAAAAAAAAAAAAAAAAAAAAAAAAAAAAAAAAAAAGACACCAAATCAATTGAAAATCTTAGATAAGTGAGAAGATTCTTGAAGACAGCACTGTCCAACCTGATCCTTACACCACTGTGCTATGAAGCCATCTCCATGGTGTCTCAGAATAAAACCCTGAAAACCATGGAAGTGTTGGCTCTTCAGATCCTTTTGCCTTGCCATGCTGTGGTTGGGACTGTGGGCAACATCCTTCTGTTTGTCCATAATTTCTCTCCAATCTTGACTGACTCTAGACTGAGGCCCATACAGATCATTCTAATCAACTTGGCTGTGGCCAATACATTCATGCTCCTTCTGTTTGCATATTCGTTTGACCTGCTTGATATTGTTCCAAGGAAGCCTCCAACTGACCTCAAATGTAAACTTGCATACTTCTTTCACATGGTGGCTCGAGGCACAATCATGTGTTCCACCTGTGTCCTCAGCACCTACCAGTTTGTCACTCTTGTTCCTGGTACCTGGGCTAGGGTCATGATCAGAGAAATATCCCCCAAGGTTGTGAGCTATTGTTGTTACAGTTGCTGGTTGTTCAGTGTCTTATATAATGTTCATATCCCAATGAATGTCAGTGGTCCAAAGAAATCACTCAATGACTCTGATTCTAAAGGCAATTTGATATGCTCCATCTCTGGGGTCAGTGTAGATATGAATTTCTTGCGATTTTCCCATGACATCATATTCCTTGGCATCATGGCCTGGACCAGTGTCTCCATGGTAATTCACCTAAACAGACACCACCAGAGAGTGAATCATATTCATAAGCTCAAACAAAACAACAGAGGCCATGCTGAGATCAGAGCAGCCCACACCATCCTAATGCTGGTGGTCACATTTGTGAGTTTATATATTCTAAATTGTATTAGTATTTTATTTCACATTTCTTTTGTGGAATCTCGTCTCTGGTTAAGGTATGTCACAAAACTTCTGGCTTTAAGCTTCCCCACCATTTCTCCCTTACTATTGATATTTAGGGATCGTAAGGGTTATTGTTCTCTGCTCATCATTGTGGGTCTGGAAATCCACTTGACTGGGGGAGCCATTACAGAGGGACAGTAAGATCAAAACATGTCGAAACCCTGAAAATTTTCATCCTGATACCAGCAGAAGCACTGATCCTGCCTTGCTCTAGGACTGCATCTACCCACACACAGAGCCAATCCATCCCCCAGCCCTGCCACACTGAGGTAGTCATATAGCCTAGTGGCCAGTACGCAGGGTAAACTTCCTATCTCCTTATAAGAACATGTTCAGCTAGCACCAGGAAATCCTAATCATGCAAATGAAGCAGTCTCAGCAACTAGACCACTGCCAATGATGTACATTCATCCCAAAGGACCCTACAGTGTCTCCAAGGGTTGTATAGACCATACCACCTCTAATAAAGATGTCTGTTTCACTGAAAGCCATCTCAAGAGAAGGCTGTTTCTCCTGGATTCAACACTGGCTGAGATTCTGCTACCATGCCTACACAAATATGCCCCTTTATTGGCTTTATAAAGGACAGCTATTTATTTCTTTGAGATATTTTTCTATCTAGCCACTTTGTGGAAGTTATTTATGAGCTGTAGGAGTTCTAATATATAATGTATAGGGTCGCTAATATATTTACTGTCATGTCATCTATGAATGAAGATACTTTGACTACTTCCTTTCCAATTTGTATCCCATTGGTTTCCTTCTGTTCTCTTATTGCTCTCGTTAGGACCTCAAGTTCTGTATTGAATAGAAAGGGAGAGAGTGGGCAGCCTTGTCTTTTCCCTGATTTTAGTGTGATTGCTTTCATTTTCTCCCCATGAAATTTGTTGTTGGTTATTGCCTTTCTGTATATTGCTTTTATTGTTTGGGGTACGTGCCTTGTATTTCTGAACTCTCTGAAACTTTTAACCTAAAGGGGTGTTCAATTTTGTCAAAGACTTTCTCACCATCTAATGAGGCGATCCTGTGTATTTTTTTCTTTCAGTTTGTTTCTGTTAGGATTACATTGGTGAATTTATATATATTGAGCTATCTCTGCATCTAAAAGATGATGCCTACATTATCGTGGTGGATGACGTCTTTGATGAGTTCTTGGACTTGATTTGTGAGTATTTTATTGAGTATTTCTGCATCTATGTTCATACAAGAAATTGGTCTGAAATTGTATTTCTTTGTTGAGTCTTTGTGTGGTTTAGATATCAGGGTGACTATGTTGAATGAGTTTGGCAATGTTGCTTCTGTATCAATTTTGTGGGATAGTGTGAGGAGTATTGTTGTTAGCTCTTCTGTAAAGGCCAATTTACTTCTGCCTAAAGCCATCTGGCTCTGGTTATAGGACTTTTTAGTTTATTTACCTGATCGTCATCCAACTGATAAGTGGAGTCTATCAGGAATAGTATCTATTTCACTTAGATTTTCCAATATTGTGAAGTATACACTTTAAAAATAAGACCAAATGATTCTTTGGATTTTCTCCATGTCTGTTGCTATGTCTCCCTTTTCATTTCTGACTCTTCTGATTTGCATATTGTCTTTCTGCCTTTTACTTAGTTTGACTAAGGGATTGTCTATCTTGTTGATTTCCTCAAAGAAACACCTCTTGGATTTGTTGATTCTTTCAGTCACTTTCTTTGTTTCCAAATCATTGAGTTCAGCCATGAACTTTGTTATTTCCTGCCATTTACTCTTCTTGGGTGTGTTTCTATCTTTTATCTAAAAGTTTCAGGAATACTATTAAGTTGCTAGTATGCAATTTTTCTAGTTCAGGTTTGAGACCTAAGGAAGGACCATACAGAGACTGCCCCACCTGGGGATGCATCCCCAAACAACCACGAATTTCAGACACCACCAAGATTTTGCTGATGGGACCCTGATATAGATGTCTCCTGTGAGGCTATGCCAGTGCCTTACAAATACAGAAGTGTATGCTCCCAGTCATCTATTGGATGAAAAACAGGGTCCCCAATGAAGGAGGTAGAGAAAGTACCTAAGGAGCTGAAGGGGTCTGCAGCCCTATAGGAGGAACAACAATATGAACTAACTAGTACCCCCCAGAGCTCGTTTCTCTAGCTGCATATGTAGCAAAAGATGGCCCAGTCGGCCATTAGTGGGAGTAGAAGCCCTTGGTCTTGTGAAGATTCTATCCCCCAGAATAGGGGAATGCCAGGGCCAGGAAGCAGGAGTGGATGCATTGGGGAGCAGGGAAATGGGGATTTTCAGAGAGAAATCTAGGAAAGGGGATAGCATTTTAAATGTAAATGAAGAAAACATCTAATAAAAAATAAATCTTAAAAATATAAAAAGAATAATCACACTACATTTCACAGAGAGAAAGAAGCTAAGTAATAAAAGGGGGCTTAAAAAGGGGGGGGTCATAAGGGGTTGCATTGATCCTCCTGTAAAGGAAAATAGGACAGATTATGCAGTTGAACTATAGGCAAGTCTGCAGGGAAAAATGGGGAATCATATGGGAGAAATATGACTGAAGAGAGAGAGAGAGAGACAGAGAGAGAGAGAGAGACAGAGAGACAGAGAGACAGAGAGACAGAGAGACAGACAGAGAGACAGAGAGACAGAGAGTAAGGGAGAGAGACAAATGGATGGAACTGGGGGCATTTGGGGAGTGAAGTAGAAACCTAGTACAATGGGAAAGTTCCTGGAATTTAGGAGTATGACCCTAATTAGTACTTCAAGCAATGGATGACTCAGAGTGTGTTATGACAATCTTCTGTAACCAGAAAAATCTTTTAGGGGTGGAACTTGTCCCTCAACCCAGCCACAAAACATCCCAAATACAACGTGCCTTGTCTTCAAGTTGTGCTGCAGCAGTGATGACTCAGAGCTTGTGGATGTGATCAACCAATGACTGATCTATCTTGAGGCCCACACAACACAAAGGAGCCCATTTATGACATTGTCTAGATGCTCAGAATTTTGAAACTGGACAGCCCGAAGACCTAATCACTACTGGCAAAACAAACAAACAGAAAACCCAAATATGATGGAAACATTCCTAACACAGTCTTTCTCCAGCACCTGCTGGTAGCAGAGGCAGAGGCACATATCCAAACATTAGATGGAGCTTGAGGAACCCTGAGGAAGGGGGGAAGAAAAACCATAGGAACCAGAATGGTTGAGGACATCAAGAGAACATGGTCCTTAAAATCAACTAAGCAAGGCTTATAGGGGCTCATAGAGTGAATTCAATCATGGAGCCAGCATGGGTCTGACCTAGGACTTCTGCAAAATATTTAGCTTAGAATTTTTGTAGAACTCCTAACACAGGAAGTGGGTCTATCTCTGACTTTTTGCCTACCCTGGGGATCCACATACTCCTACTAGACTACCTCATCCAGCCTTGATAGGAATAACTTGTGAAATAGTTCAGTTGCTAAGATCAGTTTCTATCATGCACAAAATAACAAATTCTATTTCCAGCACCCTCTTGACAACAAACAACTAATTGGTAACTACAATTTCAGATGGTCTGATGCCTTTTTATGGCTTTCATGGGCACTGCACATATGTGGTACACTTCCACACAGTATATCACACATAAACATAAAATAAAAATAAATAAATCTTGTGTTTGGATCTGGCACTTGAGGTTTTACTTTTTGTCTTTGAAATGCAGATCAAAGGTACTTTATTTATAAATTACCTGTTTGTCTTTTCTCATTTCTCCTTCCACTTTTCATAACTTTATTTTCTAGTGCTTTATAATATTCAGTCATTTCAATATTTAAGTTAATGGTGATAAAACATGTGAAAATTATTAGTATTTGTTTTTGCATTGTACTATGAGCTCAAAAGACAGATGTTTTAGTTAGAATCACTGTTAGGAACTTCATAGATTATTTAGTAATTAGTGGTAATTATGAGTTACAGCAGGTCACACACTATTATAGAAGCTTAGTAGCTGTCATCATGAACAAAAAAACCAAGGGTAGATTCCAGGCCTTATGTAATAACGGGTGCCACACATACTGATCAAAATTCTCTGCTGAAAACATAGACATTTTCTACTTAGAAACAATATTCCTTAAACAAAAGGAGGTTGGGAAACTCAGCCCGCCTGGTTAAAGGTCATTTTCTCCACTAGATCCATGTCAATGGCTTGCGACTCCTAGACAAAAGCTAACATTACTACATTTAAAAAACATAACCCTTACCATCTGTAATGATTTTGAAGTGCCTGGCACTTCAAATTTTTGAAACGTCTTGAAGGAAATGGCACTACTAGAAAGTGAGGCCCTATTGGAATAGGTGTGGGCTTTCTGGAGGAAGCGTGTCATTGCACAGATGGACAATGAGATCCTCCTCCTAACCACATCAGAGTCTTTCCCCTGCTAGAAGCCTTCAAATGAAGAGGTAAAACTCTCAGCTCCTCCTGTACCATGCCTGCCTGGGAGCTGCCATTCTCATGCTTTTATTATACTAGGCAGAACCTCTGTAATTGTAAGCAAGCCCCAATTAGATGTTGTCCTTATTAAAGTTGCCTTAGTCATGGTGTCTGCTCAAAGCACTGAAACCTTAACTAAGACACCACTAGAATGCACTAATCTTGGTTGTCTTTCCCAAGT
Organism: Mus pahari; assembly: GCF_900095145.1. NCBI lineage: Eukaryota > Metazoa > Chordata > Mammalia > Rodentia > Muridae > Mus > Mus pahari. The sequence continues at coordinate 8,182 of NW_018392783.1, read as the reverse complement.
CCTTCTTATTTTCACATTGTCATAGTTGGAACAAGCTTGCCACTAATTCCAACTCAATTCTTCAATGAGTTAGAAAAAGCAATTCTCAAATTCATCTGGAATAACAAAAACACAGGATAGCAAAAACTATTCTCAACAATAAAAGAA
>NW_018392783.1:0-8000 GCF_900095145.1 Mus pahari | reverse complement strand
AGAGAGAGAGAGAGAGAGAGAGAGAGAGAGAGAGAGAGAACTACATGGTATTGGTACAGTGACAGGCAGGTAGATCAATGCAATAGAATTAAAGACCCAGAAATGAACACACAGACACCTATGGTCACTTTAGCTTTGACAAAGGAGTTAAAATCATCCAGTGGAAAAAAATGACAGTATTTATAACAAATGGTGCTGTTTCAACTGGTGATCAGCAAGTAGAAAAATGCAAATTGACCCATTCTTATCTCATTGTACAAAGTTCAATTCCATGTGTATCAAGGTTCTCCACATAAAACCAGATGCACTGAAACTAATAGAAGAGAAAGTGGGGAAGAGCCTTGAGCACANGGACACAGGGGAAATTTTCCTGAACAGAACACCAATGGCTTATGCACTAGCATCAAGAATTGACAAATGGGACCTCAAAAAATTACAAAGCTTTTATAAGCAAAGGACACTGTCAATAGGACAAAAAGGCAACCAACAGATCTGAAAACGATCTTTACTAGGCCTACATCTGTTGGAGGGCTAATGTCCAATATATGCAAAGAACTCAAAAAAAAACCCAATAACCCTATTAGAAATGGGGTCCAGAGCTGAACAAAGAATTTTCGACTGAGGAATATCAAACGGCTGAGAAGCACCTAAAGAAATGTACAACATCCTTATTCATCAGGGAAAAGCAAATCAAAACAACCCTGAGATTTCACCTCAAACCAGTCAGAATTGCAAAGATCAAAAACTCAAGTGACAGTAGATGCTGGCCAGGATGAGGCGAAAGAAGAACGGTTCTCCATTGCTGGTGGGATTCCAAGTTGGTACAACCACTCTGGAACTCAGTTTGGAGGTTCCTTAGAAAAGTAGACATAGTACTACCAGAGGACCCAGCTACAGCACTCCTGGGCATATATCCAGAAGATGCTACAACATATAACAAGGACACATGGTCAACTATGTTCATACCAGTCTGATTTATAGTAGCCAGAAGTTTAAAAGAACCCAGATGTCCCTCAACAGAGGAATATAAACAGAAAAGGTGGTGCATTTATGCAATGGAATACTACTCAACTGTTAAAAATAACTTCATGAAATTCTTATGCAAAGGATGGAACTAGAAAATACCATCCTGAGTGAAGTAACCCAATCACAAAAGAACACACATGATATACACTCACTCTTAAATGGATATTAGCCCAGAATCTCAGAATACCAAGATACAATTTTCAAAACACATGAAACTCATGAAGAAGGAAGACTAAAGTGTAGAAACGTTGATCCTTCTTAGAAGGGGGAACAAATACTCATGGAAGGAGGTATAGAGACAAAGTGTGAAGAAGAGACTGGGGAATGACCACCCAGAGACTGCCCCACATGGGGATCCATCCCATATATAGTAACAAACCCCAGATACTATTGTCAATGCCAAGAAGTGCTTGCTGATCAGAGCCCAATATAGTTGTCTCCTGGGAGGCTCTGCCAGTGCCTGAGAGATGGATGCTCTCAGCATCATTGGGCTGAGCACAATGTCCCCAATGAAGGAACTAGAGAAAGGACCAAAAGAGCTGAACGAACTTGTAGCCCCATAGAAAGAACAATATGAACTGACCAGTACCCCCAGAGTTCCCAGATATTAAACCACCAACCAAGGAGTACACGTGGAGGAGAGCTCATGGCTCCAGTTGCATATGTAGCAGAGGATGGACTTGTTGGACATCAATGGGAGTAGAGGCCCTTGGTCCTGAGAAGGCTTGATTCCCCAGTGTAGGGGAGTGCCTGGACAAGGAATCAGGAGTGGATGGATTGGTGAACAGGGGGAGGAGAAATGGCATAAGTGTTTTTAGAGGGAAAATCAAGAAAGGAGATAACATTTGAAATGTTAATAAAGAAAATATCTAAAAAGAAAAGAAAAAGGAAGACCAGAGTGTAGAAGATCCACTCCTTCATAGAAGGGAAAATAAAACACTCCCAGGAGGAAATATGAAGACAAAATCTGGAGCAGAGGCTGAAGGACAGGCCATCCAGAGACTGACCCACTTGGGGATCCATCCTATATACAGACACCAAACCTAGGTACTATTGCAGATGCCAACAAGTACTTGCTGACAGGAACCTGATATAGCTGTCTCTTTAGAGGCTCTGCCAGAGCCTGACAAGTACAGAGGCAGATGCTTACATCCAACCATTGGACTGAGCATGGGGTCACCAATGGAGGAGTTAGAGAAAGGACTGAAGGAGCTGAAGGGGTTTACAACCCATAGGAAGAACAACCATATCAACCAACCAGCCCCCTTCCCCAGAGCTCCCAGGAAGTAAATCATCTACGAAAGAGTACACATGGAGGGAACCATGGTTCCAGTCCCATGAGTAGCAGAGGATGGCCTTGTTGGACATCAATGGGAGGAAAGGCCTTTTGTCCTCCCTCTGCTGTCTTCTACATTGTACAGTTCCCTTCCCTTACTTTGCCACTGAAACCATGAAAACCATTGTTTTCCTGGTTACACTGAGTTCATGCATCCTGATCTCCAACTATCCACAGTTCATTTCCCACAGGTGCTAGCAGTGGTGCAGAGGTGTCACCTAAGATCATCACCTGGTAGAGTGGACATTCTACTGAAAATAGCATTGTGAGCTGCATCACTATATGCTAACCTTGAAAAACATAAAAATCACTGTGAGACATTCAAAAACAATAAATTTTGTAGGAGTACACTTAATTATGAACATTTATTTACTAAAACCTATGATAATCATGAGACAATTTGAAGAACACACAAAAAGAATGAAATCATATCCTGTGTTACTTTATTCAAAATTAAATATCGTTACTGTGTCTAATAACCTATATTATTCAAGAGTAAAGGTATGGAATAATACATATGTCTCTCAACAGAAGAGTGGATACAGAAAATGGGTTCATTTACACAATGGTATACTATTCAGCTATCAAAAACAAAGACATCATGAATTTTTTCAGGCAAGTGTATAGAAATTGAACATATCTGATGATACCAGGCCCAAAAGGACAGGCATGGCGTGTACTCATGATAAGTGGATATTTATTAGTCACAAAGTATAGAATACCCATGATACGCCACACAGAACCAAGGGAGTTAAACAAGAAGGAAGGTCCAAATCAATATGCTTGAATCACATTTAGAGGGGGAAACAAAATAAAGAGGAGGCAGAGGGTACAGAAAGAACTTAGTGGGTGAGGGAAAGGGGAGAGAAATTGGGGTTAGGATCAGGTGCAGAGAAAGACAGGAGAGAGACCCAGCATGGAAAGAGAATGAATGGAAATCTCCAGTTTCCAGAGGCTGTGGGGGAAATCTCTAGGAAGTCCTAGAGAACTGGGATGGGGGTGCTCCCAGAAGTCATATGGGTAACCTTAACCAAGATGTCTAACAGTTGGAACATGGAACCTGAAGAGACCACCTCCTGTAGCCAGGAAAGAACCCCAGTAGAGGAATAAGGACACCAACCGACTCATAAAACTTTTGACCCCAAATTTGTCCTGCATAAAAGAAATACAGGGACAAAGATGGAGCAGAGACTGAAGGAAGGGCCAACGAATGACCAGTCTAACTCAAAACACACCCTTGGGCAAGCACCAATCCATGATATTATTAATGATACTCTGTTATACTTGCAGGAAAAAAACTAGCATGACTTTCCTCTAAGAGGCTGCCCAGCAGCTGAAACAGATGCAGATACCCACAGCCAAGGATTGGAGGTCTGGACTCTTATGGAAGAGTTGGGGGAAGAATTGAAGGTCCTGTAGGAAATAGGAATCCCATAGAAAAACCAAAAGTTTTGACTATCCTGGACACCTTAGAGCCATCAGAGACTAAGCCATGAACCATAGAACATACACAGGTTGGACCAAAGCCCCTGGAACATATGTAGCAGACATGAAGACACATCGCCATATGAGTCCCCCAAGAACTGGAGCAGAGACTCTCCCAAAAGCTGTGATAACCATTCCCCAACAGGGCTGCCTTGTCTGGCCTCAATGGAAGAGAATGTGCCTAATCTTCCGGAGACTTGTTGAATCAGGATGGGGGATACACAGTGGGATCCCCATACCCTCAGGGGAGAAGAGGAGGGGTCAAGGGAGGGACTTTGTGAAGATGAGAACGGAAGGGGGTAATATTTGTGATATAATATTTTAAAAAAAAAAGAATAAGGGTATTGGGGCTGAAGAGATGACTGAGCAGTTCAGAGAAGTGAATTCTCTCACAGAGATCTGGGTTGATTGCTAACACTCACATGGCGACTCACAGGTAATTGTTACTCCATTTCAGAGGCACAGACACCCTCTTTTAAATTCTGCAGGGACCATATTCACATGATGGATAAACATGTATGCAGAAGAAACTTATATACGTTAAAATTACTTTTAAAAGAGTAAAGTTGTCACCATTTCTTTTTTAAATTAATCATTTAATTCATTTACATTTCAAATGATATCCCATTTCCCAATTAGCCCTCCACAACACACCCCCATCCAACTCCCCCTCTTCCCCTTCCTATTTGTCTCTATGAGGGTGCTTCTCCACCCACTCACCCTCTCCCACCTCACCACTTACTACCTTATGCTGGGGAATCAATCCTCCACAGGACTAAGGGCCTCCCCTACCACTGATGCAGATAAGGCTATCCTCTGCTACATATGTATCTGGAGCCATGGGTCCCTCCATGTGTATTCTTTGTTTGGTGGTTTAGTCCCTGGGAGATCTGGGGGGTCCAGTTAGTTGATATTCTTCCTATGGGGTTGCAATCCCCTTCAGCTCCTTCAGTCCTTCCCTTTGCTCTTCCATTGGGGTACCTGGGGTCAGTATGATGTTTGGCTGTGAGCATTTGCATCTGTATTGATCAGGTGCTGGTAGAACCTCTCAGGAAACAACCATTCCAGGTTGATGTCAGCAAGTGCTTCTTGGCAACTGCAATAGTGTCAGGGTTTTGTTGTCTGCAGATGGGATGGATCCCTAGGTGGGACAGTCTCTGGATAACCTTTCCTTCAGTCTATGTTCAATATTTTTTGTCCCTGTCTTTCCTTTGGACAGGAACATTTCTGGGTTAAAAAATTTGAGATGGGCATATGGTCTCACCCCTCAATTGGGGGCGATTACTATCTTCTACAGGTGGTCTCTACAGGTCCTATCTCCTCTTTGTTGTGTATTTAGGCTAAAGTCACCGTTTCTTGAAATGAAATGATTTCTGATTGGAATCTGAGTGTCTCATGGGGTGAGTTATCCACCACCCTCAGTTTTCTTGTATGTAATTGCGCTCTGCTGCAGGCTGCCCTAAAACCCATGTGCCTTAAATGTCAGTTTAATGTGTTATACTGTCTGATCATAGTGATTCTCTCTGTTCCTCCAAAAATCAGTAATTTAATCCTCAGATAAGAACAAAATAGTTCCTTATATTTCCCCATCTAAACAACATAAAATATATTGTTCGGAATAAATTATTTCAAACATGAATTTTTTATTAGATGTTTTCTTTACATTTCAAATGTTATCCTTTTTCCTAGTTTCTCCTCTGAAAATCCCCTGTCCCCTCCCCCTCCCCTTGCTCCCCAGCCCACCCACTCCTGCTTCCTAATCCAGGCATTCCCCCATACTGGGGCATAGAACCTTCACAGGACCAAGGGCCTCTCCTCCCTTTGATGACCTACTAGGTCATCCTCTACTACATATGAAGCTAGACCCATGAGTCCCACCATGTGTTTTCTTTGATTAGTGGTTTAATCCCAGGGAGCTCTGGGGTTACTGGTTAGTTCACACTGTTTTTCCTCCTAGGGGACTGCAAACACATTTAGCTCCTTGGGTTCTTTCTCTAGCTCCATCATGTCTGTAGACACCAAACCCAACACCGTTCCTGTGGTGAAGAGGTGCTTGCTGAAAGGAACCTAATGTGGCAGTTCCTTGGGAGGTCGAGCCAGCGACTAACCAATGCAGATGTAGATTCTTGGAACCAACCATCAGAGTGAGCTCAGGAAACCTGTGGAGGAGCTGGCAGAATGACTGGAAAAGCAGAGCGGGATTGCAGCATTGGAAGATCAACATAGGCTGACCTGACCACCCAGTTCTCCCACCATCTAGACCACCAACTAAGGTGTGTACCTAGAGGGATACATGGCTTCAGATACATATGTAGCAGAGGATGGTCTTGCCTGATAGAAAAGGGAGGGGATGCTCTTGGTCCATGGGGAGGTTTGACGCCCCAGCCTAGAAGAATGCTGGAACAGTTGGACAGGAGAGTGTTGGTAGGTGTGGGACCACCCTCATACAGGCAAAAGTGGAGGGGGAAGGCATATCTGGGATGGGGTTTGGTGGAGGGGTAACTGGGAAATAGGATATCATTTGAGATGTAAACAAATGGAGTGATTAATTGTTTTAAGAAGAGTATGCACCCTTGTTCACATCAGTGGTTTTGCCTTGTACATTATTATTCCAAAATGTAAAGTCCTTGGTCCAAGTTCGACTCACCATCACCCTGAATAAATCTAGAAAGATATTCATCAAAATTCTGTGGTTTATGCTGATGAAGTAAGAGTTTCACTATCTTGTAATTAGATATAGCCACATTTCTTGGATTCCTGACAACATAAATGATCTAAAATAAAATGAAGGATATAACCATAGAATATAAATATTTAACATTGTCTGTTGAACCAAGCTTAATATTGCTTTAAACAAAACAGGAATATACAACAGAGCAAGGTGGTGGTGGTGCATGCCTTTAATCCCATCACCTGGGAGACAGAGGCAGGTGGATTTCTGAGTTCAAGGCCAGTCTGATCTACAAAGTGAGTTCCAGGACAGCCAGGGGTATACAGAGAATATCTCTCTCTCTCTCTCTCTCTCTCTCTCTCTCTCTCTATATATATATATATATATATATATATATATATATATATATATATGTCACTATTATAGTACCTGACAAAATAGACCTAGAAATAAAAATAAAAATACTCAAAAGAGATAAAGACTACCTCCTAATGTAAAGATAAACAATCCATGAGCTGCAAATGGTGACACACACCTGTCATCACAGCATGTGGGAATCAGAGGCTGTGAGATCCCTTAGTTTGTTCCAGCCTGCTCTGTAAAGTGAGCTCCAGGACAGCTAGAGCGACACTGAGAAACCTTCTCAAAATATGAAAGAAAGAAAAGTAATCCTTTGGAAATGAATATAAGAATATCTTGGTTTAACTGACATCATAGGTCAAATGAACCTAACAGACATCAACCCAACTTTCCACACTCAAACAATAAAGAATCTACAGCTTTATCAGGATTTATGAGATCACAGTAAAGGACACAGTAAACACAGTGCATTTAAAATAAGTTCTTATATTTTGCCTGACAATAAGGGAATGAAACTAGAAATCAACATGAACAGACACTAACATAGTTAAACATACTCATGGAGATTAAACAACACACCTTTGAAAGAAAATGGGATAATGAAACTGAATGTTAAATTGGAGAGCCCTAAGAATTGAAGGAAAATGAATATGGATAGAATACAGATCTGTGGGGAATACAATGAAAGCAGTTCTGAGGAAGCTGACAACTCTTCTATAAAAACACAAAAAGTCCCTGCCCGAGGAGGGGTGTTCACCCGGGAGCACTCTCAAGGCCTGAGCCAGAAGGTGAGCCATCTTTGCTCCAGTGCACTGCTGGGGAGAGGACAGACTGGAGAAGTGTCACAGCTTCTGGGAAGGATCCCATGTCTGGTTCCAGTCATCCAGCGCCTTTCCCCACCCAAGGAGGGGTGTTTGCCAGAGAGCAGTCTCCGGGCCTGATCCGGAACCCGGCACCTTTCCCACCTGAGGAGGGGTCTCTGCCCAGGAGCAGTCTCCTGGCCTGAGACAGAAGGAGAACCATCTTTGCTCCAGTACACTGCCGGTTAGAGGGCAGCCTGGAGAAGGGACGCAGCTTCTGGGCTCCAGTCTGCACTGGCAAGAGTGTGGACCTCAGAAGCTA
>NW_018392782.1:39073-127674 GCF_900095145.1 Mus pahari | reverse complement strand
AAAAAAAACCAAAACCAAAAACAAGCAAGCAAACAAACAAACAAACAAACAAAAAAAAACCAAGAAAACCAAATAATCCACTTTAAAAAATAGGGTACAGAGCTAAACAGAGAATTCATAACAGAAGAAACTTGAGTAGTCAATAAACAGTTAAGGAAATGTTCAAAGTCTTTAGTCATCAGAGAAATACAAATCAAAAGTCTTTGAGATTCCACCTGACACTAATACAATAAGATCAAAAACTCAAGTGAAAGAACAAGCTGGAGAGGATGTGGTGAAAGAGGAACACTCCTCCACTGCTAGTAGGATTGCAAACTCAAGCGCTATGTGTCTCTAGCCATTGCTATCATACAATTGTAAATTCTGTCTTCTTAGGTCGAAACTTTTTTTTAATTGTATAGTTTCTTCAGTACATATCAAATATTACCCCAGTTTCCCTCACTCCAGGAAATACCCTATGATATTATCCCTCCCCTGTTTCTATTAGGGTATTCCTCCACCCATCCACCAAGTCCCACCTCCCAGTCCTTGATTCCCCTACACTGGGGAATAGAGCCTACATAAGACCAAGGACTTCTCCTTCCAGTGATGTATGACAAGGCAGTCCTTTGGTACATATGCAGCTGGAGCAATTCGTACTCCTTTGTTGATGGCTTAGATGCTGGGAGTTCAGGGTGGGTGTTCTTGTTGGTTTTGTCATGGAATATCTTGGTTTCTCTGTCTATGGTAATTGAGAGTTTTGCTGGGTATAGGAGTCTGGGTTGACATTTATGTTCTCTTAAATTCTGTATGATATCTATCCAGGATCTTCTGGCTTTCATGGTCTCTGCTGAGAATTCTGCTAAAATTCTGATAGTTTTGTGTTTATATGTCACTTGACCTTTTTCTCTTACTTTTTAAAATATTCTTTCTTTATTTAATATATTCAATGTTTTGATTATTATATGACAGGAGGAATTTCTTTTCTGGTCTAAACTATTTGGAATTTTCTGTAGGTTTCCTGTATGTTCATGGGCAGCTCTTTCTTTAGGTTAAGGAAGCTTTCTTCTATATTTTTGTTGAAGGCATTTACTGGCCCTTTAATTTGGGGATCTTCACTCTTTTCTATACCTATTATCCTTAGGTTTGTTATTTTTATTTTGTCATGGGTTTCCTGAGTGTTTCAGATTAGGAGATTTCTGCTTCCTGCAATTTCTTTGATTGTTGTGTCAGTTTTCTATGGAATCTTCTGCACCTGAGATTCCCTCTTCTATCTCTTTTATTGATGCTTGCATCTATGACTCCTGATCTATTCTCTAGGTTTTCTAACTCAAGTGTTGTCTCCCTTTGTGATTTCATTATTGTTTCTATTCCCATCTTTATATCCTGGATGATTTTGTTCAATTTCTTCACCTGTTTTGTTATGTTTTCCTGTAATTCTTTAAGGGATTTTTGGGTTTCTTCTTTAAGGTCTTCTACCTGTTTACCTATGTTCTGTATTTCTTTAAGGGATTTATGTCCTTCTTAATGTCCTCCTTCAACCTCATGAGAAGAGACTTTAGATATGAATCTTGCTTTTCTGGTGTGATGGTAAAGCCAGGACTTGTTATGCTGGGAGAATTGGGTTCTGATGAGGCCACATAACTTTGGATTCTGTTGCTTTTGTTGTTATGCTTGTCTTCAGCCATTTTATTATCTCTAGTGCTCCCTGCCCTCACTATATCTGACTGAAGTCTGTCCTTCCACATAATCCTGGATGAGTCAGAACTCCTTGGAGTCCAGCTGTCTCTATGATGTTGTGATTCCTTGGATCCTGTGATCCTGAGTTTCTGCATGTGTCAGAGTTCCTAGGAGTCAAGCTACCTGTGAGACCCTGAGATCCTGGTGTGAGCAAACTCCTGGGATCCTGGGATCCTGAGATCCTTGGATCCTAAGATCCTGGTCATGGTATAGCACCTGGGAGTGGAGCCTCCTCTGGGAGCTATGAGCCTGTCTGCCAAGTTAATGCCCAAAGTAGACTAGTGCAGACAGAAAGGTACCTGAGCCAATGGTCGGACTGGTTCCTTCCTCCCTGGATCCTGCTGGTCCCAGTTACTACCAGAGGTTTTGAAACAGATATTGTGTTCTCCTCACCCCTGATCCTAAGATCCTAGGCCTACTACAGTGCCTGGGAGTGGATCCTACTCTAGGGGCTGTGTGACTGCCTGCCGATTTAGAATACAAGTTAGACTGGTACAGACCAGAAGGACAGTTATTTACATTTTTAATATGAGAATTTTGGGGGTGAATAGGATATGATTACTGTCACTCAATAGCAATTTGTTTGTTTAAAGTTGACAATTATTAAGTTGTACTGGCTAAGCTTATGTCAACTTGGCACACAAACTGTGGATTCCTGAGATGAAGGAAACTCACTTGAGAAAAATCTCTTTAAAATAACCATCTGAATTAGTGATCAATTAATTAGTGATCAATGGGAGAACACCAGTCAATTTTCAGGTTGTTTAGTCTCATGGCAGTTTGTTGTAGTTCTATATAAAATGAGATTGAACATGGCAGGAGGCACACACCACTCAACATAATTCCTTCACGTTTTTGCATTAGCTCCTTCCTCCAAGTTCCAGCCCTGTTTCATATTCTTTCCTAACTTCTTTGATTATGTTCAGCAAATGGTGGCCTAAGCCAAATAATTCCTTTCTTGCATATCTTGGTTTTAGGGTTAGGTTTCTTTCATTTTATTAATAGAAACCATAAGTGTGATATCACATAGAGTTCAAACTGAGACTGCTTGAGTTTTTTTCTATGAAAGCAATTGGCCTAAGACATTGTAGCTTAAGAATAAATTCTATTAGTGTAGCCAGACACATATGAATCTACCTGTTCTACTGGAACAATATACACATAAAAAGGAGGGCATATCCTTCACTAATACTACAGCAGCAAATTCTTCTCAGAAATTCCAAAACAAATGTGTGCTCAACAAATCTCGTAAAAGTGACTTCAAGAAGGCATTTTTTCAAACAAAGGAAATATGCTAAATATGTCTAATCAAAGGACTAAACTACATGTTTACTGGTTTTAATGAAAGAAAATAAAAGATAATTCTGAATAAAAGATTATGGAGTAATGGTGAGTAAAAATAGTTTTTTAGACTTTTAAAAATATTAAAATTATGAGAACTGTGACTCTCAAATGAGTATTTTGTGCGTTTTTTGGTTAACAAACTAAGATTTGGAAGTTCAAAGTGAGTAATTCTATTTATATTATTTTCTACAATTAAAATCTCAATCCAAACACCTTCCTCTTCTTCAAAATTTTCATTATATTTAGGAGTAATAAATATGGAATATTGTAGATTGCTATGAATATTATTTCATATATTCCTTTATTTTATTCTCCTTGATTCTAAAACAAATAAATTGAGTAGCATGGTGTTTGTTACAACCTGGCTCAAGAAAATCAAATTCCTAATTAAGGACCTCTCTTCCCAATGATGGCCAATTAGGCCATCTTCTGCTACATATGCAGCTAGAGACTCGAGCTCAGGGGTTACTGGTTAGGTCATATTGTTGTTGCACCTACAGGGTTGCAGCCCCCTACAGCTCCTTGGGTACTTTCTCTAGCTCCTCCATTGGGAGCCCTGTGTTCCATCCAATAGCTGACTGTGAGCATCCACTTCTGAGTTTGCCAGGCACTGGCATAGCCTCACAAGGGGCTGCTATGTCAGGGTCCCTTTAGCAGAATCTTGCTGGCATGTGCATTAGTATCTGGGTTTGGTGGCTAATGAAGGGATGGATTCCCAGATGGGGTAGTCTCTGGATAATCCATCCTTTCATCTTAGTCTAAATTTTGTCTCTGTACCTATATCATTTCATGGATATTTTGTTCCTTATTCTAAGGAGGAATGAAGTATCCACAAGATGGTCATTCTTCTTGGTTTTCTTGTGTTTTGCAAAATGTATCTTGGGTANTCTAAGTTTCTGGGCTAATATCTGCTTATCAGTGTGTGCATATCTAGTGACTTCTTTTGTGATTGGGTTACCTCACTAAGGATGATATCCTCCAGATACATCAATTTGCCCAAGATTTTCATAAATTCATTGTTTTTAATAGCTGAGTAGTACTCCATTGTGTAAAGGTACCACAGTTTCTGTATGCATTCCTCTATTGAGGGACATCTGGGTTCTTTCCAGCTTCTGGCTATTATAAATAAGGCTGCAATGAAGATAGTGGAGCATGTGTCCTTATTACTAGTTGGAAGATCTTCTGGGTATATGCCCAGAAGTGGTATTGCTGGGTCCTCTGGTAGTACTATGTTCAATTTTCTGATGAACCGCCAGACTGATTTCCAGAGTGATTGTACAAGCTTGCAATCCCACCAGCAATGGAGGAGTGTTGCTTTTTCTCCACAACCTCACTAGCATCTGCTGTCACCTGAATTTTTAATCTTAGCCATTCTGACTGGTATGAGATGGAATCTCAGTGTTGTTTTGATTTGTATTTCCCCGATGACTAAGGATGTTGAACATTTTTTCAGGTATTTCCCCGCCATTCAGTATTCCTCAGTTGAGAATTCTTTGCTGAGCTCTGTACCCCATTTTAATGGGGTTATTTGAATTTCTGGAGTCCAGCTTATTTAGCTCTTTGTATATATTGGATATTAGTCCTCTATCAGATTTAGGATTGGTAAAAATCCTTTTTTTTGGGGGGGTGTGCCCTTTTTGTCTTGTTGACAGTGTCTGTTTGCCTTACAGAAGCTTTGCAATTTTATGGGGTCCCATTTGTCAATTCTTGATTTTATAGCACAAGCCTATTGGTGTTCCGTTGAGAAATTTTTTCCCTGTGCCCATATCTTCGAAGCTTTTCCCCACTTTCTCCTCTATCAATTTCAGTGTCTCTAGTTTTATGTGGAGGTCTTTTCAGAGAACACCAGAAGCACAGGAGCCTGCCATAGGAGTTTCTGAACTGAAAGCCTATGGAACAAACTATTTGAGTAATACAGTGGAGTATTAAAGTAAGTTGTAATGTAAGATGATATTACTTACAATGAGAAGATTACAATGGCTAGTGACACATCAGAGCCTCAATCCTTGAAATATACAGGGAATTTACGGACTGCCCAACAATCTTCACAGAAACAAAAAAATCTTGTCAAATTGGAAGCAATATAAATCTACACAGTATATTGATGACTAGAAACTGAATTTGAATGCATTTCATCATCTGCCCATGATAGGTAGAAAACCTTTTTGGACTTAACAAGTCATACAAGCACATGTATTACTTGCAATTCTCTATTTACTATTCTACCAAGTAGAAGAATAAATGCTAATTCTATTTAAGTTATAGGAAATGAGAGTATTATGATATAGTGTAACCCAGAGTTTTTTGTGGGCTGTTTGGATTTTTTTTTTGTGTGTGTATAAAGTAAGAGAAAGAAAAAGACATTAAAAATATGTAAGATGTCACTCAAATTTTATCCATAAACTTAATAAAAATAAGCCATTATTAGAGAGTTTGAAAGAGGAGAATGTTCACACACCACATAAAATAAGGTACCATCTGTGCAAATTAAAAGATAAGCAATTTTTTTTTAGTTCTAATATGAAAACTAATGCTTTCACACTGAATCGTTTTTAGTGTCATCAAGTTGATAAAGATCTGGCAATGCCTGAGAGTAAACACACTGCAATGTGCAAAGTGTGTTTAAATCTTTATTAGAATTTGAAACTACCCATCTCTCAAAGCATGGTTTGAATGAACACAAATATACATATATTCACAATTGAATGATTGTGTTAATACATTTTATAGAAGGAAAAAGTGAAATTTGATTCATGTATTAGAAAAATAACATAATTTCAATGTTTCTTCTCAAAATGCTTTATAAAGTGTTTCTATGATTCTGTCTACATAATCACAAGCCTGGTATCCCTATTCATGACCAATAAAGATGAAAACTATAAAAAGAGAATAGCAAAATAAATAATGTTACACTTTGAAATGCAACTGTCAAATATTTGTGATTATTTATCTTCTTACAGTTTTCCCCCTTGAAGACATACACGTGCATAAAGAAACTAGGAATTCCCCTGCTTTTGCTTTTATGCAACTGAGAGTTAAATAAATTCTTCTAGTTTATGTATCATCTCTATTAGAGGCAAGTTTGGTACAGTGAATCTACTGTGACACTATATGGTATCTATTCCCTTGTTATACTGTTAAACACTTTGTCACACACAGCTGGGTGGGTAGACATAACTGCTATCAATATTGTGGTTACACATTTTTGTCTCATGCACTGCTTGGTTTAACTGAAATATCTTATTTGATTAGTTTCAGCCATGGCTTTTACCCAATAATGTGGATTCTCATAATTCTGCTGCTATCATCAATGCTCACTGAAGGCAAGGTAATTTTAAAATGGATAATCATCTCAAATCTATTTAATAACTTTGTGAAATTTCACACTTCTTAAGAGTTTTGAAATTCACAGGGTTTTATAGAGGTAACAACATTCTCATGGATTCTTGAAAGACTTAGCATTGATATGCTGATAAGTAAGTTTGCACACTCTACAACTAGCTAATATCAGTGACTTGTGACAATTAGATACTTGAACATAGAGATGCAATGCAAATATACTGTAATTATCAGATCTCAAATAAGATATTAAGGAGATTGTGATGGATATCACTTGCAAAGCATGAAGAGTTCACTTAGATATGAAGCATATCTGCTGTTGTAATGTTCCCACTCTGAAATGTGGAACAGGGTAGAAAAATCTATCAATGCAGTAGACAAGGGATTCCAATTAAAATAAAATTGGTGGTGAGGACCAACAACCAAATTATCCTTTAACCTCCATAGCATGTGAAATATATCTCCATCTCAAGAGAAAAATAAACCCTATCTTGATTTGGATTCTATAGATTTTTTAAATTATGATTAATGATATAATATTAATGCCATATAAACCCTGCTAACAAAGCATGTTTTATATTTTATTCTCATCAATTTTTTAGAATATATGCCACCTAGAGATGTCTATCACAGGTAGTCTTTAATAATACATAAAATATAAAATGAAAAATTATATACAAGGGAAAATTTTAAAAGAAGCAGAAAATTACACTTACTTTTTCTCCTTAAAAACTCACCTTTAGTTTTGAAATGAAATTGCCTTATATTTAATTTTTAGTTTAATATAAATAGAATGGTGATGACACTGTTGGCTTTGGTAAAATACAATCGCTATTACAGATGTGTTCTATGTACATTCTTTCTACAAATAATTTGTTAAGTGAGTTGGTTCTCTTTTTTCAAGTACACTATAAGGGTCTCTGTTCTAGGGGAATAAAAAATAGAAAGGACATGTAGAGATATTTCACAAATGCCACTCCATATTTTAAGATCTATGAGAATAGACATATACAACTATAACAAAATCAATTTTCATTTATTATCAAGTCAATAACTCAGTCCAGAAAATACCAGAGAAAATATATAATGGAATTGTGTCTTTAACACTACACATGGTTAAATACTGCTCTTATTAATATGCTACAAAATTGTTATAGAAATTAAATTTTAGATCATGTTCTGACAATTTATATGCATGAACTTAACATAGTCACATATCTACACGAAAATGTATAAATGAATACCAATGCTATTTGCTTATCTGGTATATTACTATCATTAACTTGAACAAACTGAAAAAAAAATGATAAATCCACTAGTTTGATTTACTCTTCCCAAAGTGACAAATATTTTTTCTCTGTTAATATCTGACATTTGGGTATTGAGAATCCTTGGAAAATATGAAATTGTCCTGTTAGAGTACTGAGTAAGAAGCATCCTCTTGCTCGGAGTTAAGCCCTCTCTAACTTTGGATGAGAGTTCATCAGTGTAACCTAGAATATCTAGAGTAAATCACTGACATGTCTCATCTTATTGTAGCCCACAGAAAACCAAAAGGATCGATTTTGTGTTTCTTACTCTAAACCTTGTCATAAAAATTGTTCATAACTCAGGTTCTGACGGAGACTCTGAAGGTAGCTATCATATCTGCTGATCAAAGGACAAATGCCAAGGGTGGTTTGGAATAGATTGTCTGCCAAAATATAAGAAGAAACTTAGAAGATTTTGACAAGGTTTTACAAGACTCCAACCAAGAACAAATATTATTTCAAGTCAAAATCAATGGTATTCTTTTTGAACTTGTGTTTTGCATTGAAAAACCTAAGACTATGTTTTTAGTACTTTCAGGAGACATAGAAATTTTTACTAGCTTGTAATTCAAGGGACTACTCCTAGGCACCAAAAGTTTTCTTCTCTCATTCAAAATCTCTTTGAACAAATACTTGCAATTAATGGGTACTGAGGATTTTTCCCTATAAGCTAGGGGCCTCCTAGTGTCCTAAATACAGTGCCACTTATTAGTTCATCAAGTCTATAAACTATTCCTTTTACCACACGAAAACAAGAAGAATGGAGTATGTAACTAAATCCCCTTTTGCATCTGCTTTCCCACCTAGTTCACACCTTCATCTGCTTCTTATGACTATTTTATTCCCTCTTCTAGGTAAGATTAAAGTGTTCTGGCTTGTGCATTTCTTGTTTAGATTGTTTGTTTAAGAGGAGTATAGCTTGGGTATCCTCTACTTTATGGCTAGTATACACTTAAAAGTGACAATTTGCCATGAATGTCCTTTTGTGACAGGGTTACCTAAATCAAAGTAGTATTCTCAAAATCCATCCACATGCTTGTGTTTGTTTATCTACAAACTTATGGTACACAAAAAGGCAGTAAAATCTGCTTTTAATTTTGTAAATTAAATTACAGTTTAAATATACTTTTAAGTTCTTAACATATGCATTCACACAATAAGGACTAAGAATTAAATGAGAAAAATAAAAAAATGCTAATAAAGGTTTTCTACAGTTAACTGTGTGGCAGAACAAATTTATCAGTGGGATAAAATTGCACAGATACTTCTCATTCTGAAGTATAATTCATAGTGTCGAGGTTGCACAAATCTTTCTCCTTTTACCTAATAAGAACTCTGGCTCACACCCTTGTGCTTCAGTTCCAGCAGGCTAATCTGTAAAATCTTTTTAGTGAGACTCAGGGATTTTCTGATCTTCTATGAAAGCAGGTTCTACTCCCCATCTGCTGTTGTTGTTGTTGTTGTTGTTGTTGTTGTTATTTGTTCTATCATTAAAATTAGAGCATGTTGATTGCTTGATTGTTTAGTCCAGAATTTGTTGTGTTTTCCATTCTCAACCTTTCAATGCTGAAATAAAAATTATGGCTGCATGCCTTCCTCTTTATATGACTGTTAGATTAGCAAACTCCAACTCATGCTTGTATGAGATGTATATTAGCCATGTATCACCTTTCCTTTTGTAAATTTTGATCTATTATTCTTTATTATTTTACACTCCAGATTTTATTCCCCTCCCAGTTCATCCTCCAACTGTTCCACATTCCATACTCCCTCCAAACAGACCCTGTCTCCACAAGGATGTCCACTCCCACCAGACCACTAAACTCTCTGGGGCCTCATGTCTCTTGAGGGTTAGGAACATCTACTCTGACTGAACCAGGACCCTGCAGTCCTCTGTAGTATATGTGTTAGGGGCCTCATATCTGCTGGTATATGGTGCCTGGTTGGTAATCCAGTGTCTGAGATATTTCAGAGGTCCAGTTTAAATGAGACTGCTGGTCACTCCATAGGGTAGCCCTTCTCCTCATCTCCTTCCAGAATTGTCATAATTCAGCCACAGGAGTCAGCAGCTTCTGTCCATTGGTTGGGTGCAAAAATCTGCATCTGATTCTTTCAGCTGCTTGTTGGGTCTTTTGGAGGGCAGTCATGATAAGTCCCTTTTTGTGAGTGCTCCAAATCCTTAGTAATATTCTTAGGTCCCTGAAATGAGGGTCCTTGAAGTTAGGTGGGTAAGGATTCGGTGGTGACAAACAGAAACAAAACACAGAGGCAGCTAGAATCTGAGTATATTTTTCAGCTCTACCAGGGAATTTTATACATTAAACAAGCAAATATTACAACTTTTCGAAACTGTATCCAGAAAAACAATCACAAATATTATCATTATCATTTGGTACAGTAAAGCACAAAAATGAAGCAAACATTACAACTTTGAAAAGATGTACTCATTGAATTACAAACAGAACAGGTGACATCACAATTAACAGAAATCATCCAAGTGTAACAACTCTGAAAGATAGATTAAATGGGGCAGTCATCCAAGTCTAGTGACGTATTTCCAAGGGCAGACTAATAAATCTTTATGGTCAATTATTATTTAATATTAAATGCCTGTGGGTTTTTATTTTTTTATATAAATCTTCAATTCAAAAAAATTAAACTATTTTAATTCTTTTTATTTAGGGCTTTCTTACCATATACTAAAGCCCACCTCTGAAGACACACATGCTTCCAAATTTCTACCTTGTTTTGGTTCATGTTGTGACATTCTTAGAAGATGAGCAACAATATGAAATTGTAAGCCAAATATACCCTTCCTTCCTAATTTGCATTTTTTGGTCATAATTTTTCATCACAGCAAACTTAAAAATAATACTGGTTAAATTCTCCATAAAAATTTCCACTAAGTTGATTCATATTCACTTATATGTGGATGGCAGATATTAAATCATCAATATTTTACAATTTCTGTTACCAAAGAGGTTAGGCAAAGAGTACAAGAATGCAGTGGAGTAAGGATCTGATCTGCCTTAGAAGGGAAAAGAAATAGATAATTAGGGATCAACAAGAATGTGTTGTACAGTAGAGTAGAAAGTATTATCAAAGAAGAGGAGGAATTAAGAGTAAAGGAGAAAATATGATGAGACACAGCTAATCATAATAGACATTTCAAGACCTACCATGGTATAATATACCTATGTTGTATATAGATATGAAACAAATTGAATGGAATTATTCTGTAACAGAAGAAATAAATATACAATTAAACATGTCTCAAGACCAAATGAAATCCCCGGATCCAGCAGTGGGTCAATTGAATTTAGTTGTTTTCCAAAAGGAAACCATAGAAATTCTTACTAACCCAGGATATTTTTAAAGGTATTTCAATCTCTCCCAAAACTAAAGATAAGATCCTATTGCTGATAATGGCCTGACCACAAGATATTCTTATACAAGAGTGGTGCAAATATTATTAGAGTAACCATCAGCTATATTAACGGATGTATGGCCACTAAATGAGATGGAATCTATAACTAGCATTTCCTTGGTAGAAAGAACCTGAGACAAGATATGCCGTGAGACTTTAGGGAAATCCAAATACTAATGTTCTGCCATAGGAGAATAATATCCAAATAACTGATAATGTTTTTCTGCTATAATAATAGATTAGCTTTTTTCACAGTCATCATTAGATAAAATCCTTTCTATAGTTGACAGAAACCGAGCTGAACAAAATACAGGGAGTGAGAAACATTAGAACACTCAGTTCTAAATAGGATGTCTCCCACAAACCCCTCTCCTCATTCATCAGAGAAATGTGACAGAGTAGAACTAAACTGTGTAAGAACCAATGGAGATGCAACTGAAGAGACAAGGTTGTCTAGATATTACAGGGTTCATATATTTATGAACTCACAGTTATTACAACTGCATGCACATGGGCTTTACAGATCTGTGTCAGATGGCATTCCAGTACTGAGAGGGGACACGAACACATGTAGCAATCACTAACCTCTGAGATGTCTCTAACTGATAAACATTCCAAAATAAAGAATTTTCAAAAGCCTCTCACAGGGTATGTAAACGTAAGAGCTAGACTCCATGCACAGAAATAGATTTCTAACACAACTGAACTCAGTGATATATTTGGAGGTTTATTTGATCTCCTAATACTTTCTCTGGTCATTTTGTTAAACCAAAGGCATTTCATTTATATTATAGTTTCACATTATGTGTATTTATGGGATTTCATTGTTATCAATTTTTGTCTTTGTATCTGTATGTGCTACTTGGCCTTTGTATCTTCCTTTATTTCTGTTCCACTACAGAAAAGATGATTTTACACTATAAAGGCCATTGCCTCATGTGTCTATCATTTGAAGATTTGTGCATTCATTAGCACACCAAGAAGCCAGAATTCTGACTACACTATGGTTACAACTCAGTTTGTTAACAACTATGGGTCTTAAGGCTCTATTTTACTACTACCAATTCTCCAAAACACTTGTCTCCATGCATGTTGCCCAATCCCCTTACTATGGGTGCCAAAATCTGTGCATTCTCCTGAACATGATACTATCCTGAAGTTAGATTCATATACTGTTCTTGTGTCCTTGTTCAGTGGAGCAGCTTAATCCAATAATACCTAATCTAAATATCACAGTGACATTTTATTGTCATTATGTCAACAATTAGACTCTAGTACAGAAGCTTGTTTGAGCTTCTTGCCCTCCGTAACCCCTTTGTAGGCATAGTATTTCCTACATTTTCTGCATTCACTAATATAAGAAATACAAAAATTGATTTGTAATTTCTTGTCAAGAAGCTAGGTTAGTAACTAAACTTGAAATAAAAAGACTTGTGTTTATGTGTACTAGTTTACAAATACACACACACACACACACACACACACACTTATGAACCAAAAGTTGGAAAAGTAATTTGAGAAAATTATCTCCAATGGTCTATCTAAAAATCATTTTTAAATTAATAATTAATGGAAAAAGGCCAAGGTCATTTTGGGTGCTTTCATTCCAGGTCTTGTGTTTTGGTTTCTATAAAAAAAATCTGATTTGGCCTGTCAGGTAAAATAAGTCAGTAAGCATTATCCCTCTATGGTTTTGCATTTTCTTCTGCCTGCAGATTACTGACATGTTTTCATCCTACCCAGATTCCCTTAGCTAATGAGCAGCAATATATTGTAAATGAAATAAACCCTTTTCTCTGCATCTTGGGTTCTTTAGACATGTTTCATTACAGCAAGTGAAACCTTAAGAGAGCAAGTGGGTACAAAGTTTTTTGGGTATTATTGTTACAGAACATACTGCATTTTAGTAAGGATTGTGAATAGATTTTGGAATTTGGGCTAGAAAGTAAGTGTTGAAAGCTCAGTGGGTGTTTCTGAGGGAGTTTCAATGATGAGCATGTTGAGAGCAGTGCACTATTTAGAGGCTTGGCTTAGGAAGTTTCAGAGGGAAGTTTAAAGACTTTTTATGGCCATAAGCTATTCTCATTTTAACATTCTGTTTTTACTATATTTGGTGCTAAGAAAAAAAACAGCTGTGTTTAACAAGATACCAGAACTAATAATGGTAAAACTTTACATTTTTGGAACACTCAATTCTGGTCAGCTGGAGCTAAGAAATTCTCTTTGTTTAAAAAAAGACCAAAATCACAGATCTTCTGGGAGGTATTTACTGAGAGTCAGCACACAGAAACCTTGTTTAGAGATGACCAAGCTTGTACCTCAAACTGAAAGTATTAGTAAAGAATACTAGTTAGTAAACTAACTGTATTGGTCTTGAAGGTATGAAAAGTTCCTGGTGAGAAGCTGAAAGTTGAGATTGTGACCCCTATATCCCAGCATATATTGTGGGCATGAGAACTTATAGGTTGGAGGGTTTTTGTTTGGGTTATTGTCCCAATTTCTTTATTGGATGTCTTGCTTGGTTTTAGGAGATGACGAGTTCAGATTCCATATTGCTACAATTCTTAGCTAGATTAGCCCTCATTGAATTATGGTTGTTTCCATTGCCCTAGGTTTCTAGCTCTTCCCTGACATGGCACCCAGATTACAATTGTCTTCCCCAGTACCCCACTTCATCCTCACCATAACTGATTACATCAGTTTCCATTCCCACTCTCCACCCTCATGAAGTCCACATTCCTCTCCCAGCCATTATGTCAATTTTGTTTGTCCTTCTGAGATTTAATGTCCTCTACTTGGCTCCTACTTGTTACTTAGCTTCTATGTGTCTGGATAGTAGCATGGTTTACCTTAATTTTACTGATAATATCCAGTTATAAGTAAGTACATACTATGTTTAACTTTCTAGTTTGGGTTATCTCACAGGATTATATTTCTTAGTCCACTCATTTCCTGGCAAATTGCATGATGCTATTGTTTTATTAATTCAGCAATAATCCATTGGGTAAACAAACTACATTTTTATCCATTTTTCAGTTTTTATACAGCTAAGTTGTTTTGAGCTTTTTCTATTATCCATAAAGCTGCTATAAACACATTTGAGCAAGTATTCCATTGTATCGTGAAGAGTTCTCTAGCTACATGCCTGGGAGTGGTATAACTGGAACTTGAGGTAGTTTCTTAATTTTCTGAAAAAAATCTCTATATTGGTTTTCAAAGGGATAGTGCTTGTTTGGATTCCAACAATCATTAAATACAGAGTAAGTTTTTTAAGTTTGTTTTTTTTTCATTACATCCTCCTCATTGTCTCCCTTCCTGGGCACTCCCTACTACAATCCCTCCCCTTCTCTGTCAAGTCCTCTTCTCTGAGAGAGTTGAGCCCCAAGTAGCCAGTGTTTTTATCCAACATAGCATAAAAAGTCTGTGGCATGCTAGGCACATTCTCTCCCACTGAAGCCAGAAAAAGCAGCCCAGGTAGAAAATTACATCTCATGGAGAGGCAACATCTTTTGGGGCAGTCCTTGCCATAGTTTTTTTGTAATCCAAATGAAAACCAAGCTCCAAATCTGCTACATATGTACATAGAGGCCTACATCCAGCCTATATATCCACTTTAGTTTGTGGTTTAGTGTCTGAGAGACCAAATGGTCTAGGTGTGCAGACACTATTGCTATTCCTATGAAGTTCCAATAATTTTGGGCCTTCAATCCTTCCTCTACTGTTCCATAGAAGTCCACAAGCTCCATCTACTATTTAACTATGGATATCTATATCTGTCTGAGTCAGTGGGTGAAGTCTCTCAGCCATGTTAAAATCCTGCCTACAAGTATAACAGAGTATCATTAGTAGTGTCATAGATTGGTGCTTGCCCAATGGTGTCCAGTTGGGAGAGTCATTGGTTGGCCATTCCCTCAGTAAGTGACTATAATTTTATTGTGTTTTAACTGGTAAAAGAAAAAAAAAAAACACTATTAGATTTTTAAAGTTATTTACATTTTAATGGTTTTTTTTTTGGATAAATAGGAAAAGAATAGTGTGACTCAATTTGATTGTGTGTTAAGTTGACAAGGGATAAGTTGTAATGCCTAATTTTATGTGAACTGTCACACAAAGTATGGTTATCTCAGAGGAAGGAATCTCACTTGAGAAAAATGCCTCAAAAATAACAATCTGTAATAAATGTACTTGAATAGAGATTAATGGGAGAGTGCAAATCCATTGTTGATTGTTTAGTCCCAGGGCAGTTTTTCAAGGGTCTCTATAAAGCTCAAGCAAGGGGATACACACAACTTAGCATCATCTCTCCATGCTTGTGCCTCCATGTTCCATTACTCTTTGAGAATATGTCTTGACTTCCTTTAATGATATACAGTTAATGGAAGTGTAAATCAAATAATCCCTTTCTTCCTGACTTCCTTTTATTTTGGAGAGTTCATATTGTTTCATCACAGCAATAGAAACAATAACTGAGATCTAATCTATAGTTCAAGATGAGATTGCTTTAATTTGTGAACTGTGAAATCAATTTGCCTCAGGAAATTTTGGTAAACAAAAGTTTTGACAGTATAGACAAAGTTAAATACACATGTTCTACTGGAAATATACTCATAAAAGATGTCATTCTTCCTCACTAATGCTCCAGAAGTGTATACTTCTCTGGAAATCAAAAATAGGCACATATAAAAGTGTGCTTAACGAATTGCCTACATCTGTGGTAATGAAGTCATTCTTCTAAGTAAAGGTATTAATCATGTTAAATGGTTTTAATCAAATAACTATACTACATACATACAACTTTTACTGAAGGAGGAAAGCTAACAGAAATAAAAGATAATACTGACTCATAAGACCATTGAGTAATGATGAGTAAAATAATTTTTAGATTTTTAAACAGATTAAAATCATGAGAACTATGACTCTCAAATGAGGGCTTTGTGCTTTCTTTGAAAACAAACTAATACTTATGATTGCAAATGATAAACATTATATTTGTCTCTTTTCCTACAAATGAAATTTAAATCTGACCACCTTCATTGCTTTAAAAGTTCCACTTTATTTAAGAGTCATAGAGCCTGGGTGTGGTTGCGCATGCCTTTAATCCCAGCACTTGGGAGGCAGGTTCGAGGCCAGCCTGGCCTACAGAGTGAGTTCCAGGACAACCAGGGCTACACAGAGAGACCCTGTCTCAAAAAACCAAAAAAAAAAAAAAAAAAAAAAAAAAAGAGTCATAGGATATGTTGAATTATAAATCACTCTACACATGTTCAAAAATCACTGTGGTTCTTAAAGCACTGCTTAAATCAATCAAACAAACAAACAAATTGCTAACTACCCAAATGTGAGGTCAGAACACACACTGTCTTCTTCCTCATTTATACAGCATTACTCTTCTCTGTGACTAGTAAAATGGGAATAATTTCCTTTTTAAAGGAGAGAACCAATTGTGAGCTGAATTAACTCTATTCTAATGGGGCTTCAAATCTACCCTTCTAAGTAAGTTAACTCCTAATTCAAATTTCCGAGATCTTAAAAAAACATTCTCTATTAACTACACACTGGAATCAGAGATTATAGTAAGATATATGCTTGCTATTATCCCAGGTTGTCACATGAGTAAAACATAAAAACAAATAAAGTACTAGGCTTTGGTTACCTCACAGAATGTTCTTTTCTAGTTCCAGCTGGAAGATTTAATTCTGTTATTGTTTGAATAGCTGACTCATATTCCATTGGGTAAATGAACCACACTTTCTTTATCAGTTCTGTATTTGACATACATTTAATTTATTTTGAGTTTCTGATACTATCAAAAACCTGCTATGAACATAGTTGAGCAAGTTTTTTTGTGGAATGGTAGTATAACCTTTAAGTATATGCCCAGGAGTGGTATAATAACATATTGAAATAGGGTAAATACCCAATTTTCTGAGAAATTGATGTCAGTGATTTCCAGAGTCTGTACCTGTCTGTATTTCCACCAGGAATTGAGACAGAAATGTTAATGTGTTTGAACTGGTAAAAACTACTAGGTGACTTTTAAAATTGTACACACAATATATGTGAGATTTTAGGGATAATAAGAAAGAAATGTTTTGCCTTAATAGGAATTTGTTGTGTATAAAGCTGACAAGGGGTAACTTGTAAGAGCTAAACTTAAGTGAACCTGGTTTATACAGGATGATAATCCTAAATAATGGAATCTCACTTGAGAAATTGTCTCCAAAAAGCTACCTATACATTATTTTCTTAATTGATTATTAATTAGATAGAGTCCAATCTATTCTGTTATGTTCTATCCATAGGTAGTTTGTTATGTGTCTATAGGAAATCAGTTTGCACATGCCAGGTAAAACATACCACTAAACATTATCCCTCCATGCTGCTGAATTAGCTCTGGCTTTCTACATTCCAGCCCTGTTTCAAAACATGTCCTGACTTCCTTTGGTGGTTTACACAGAAAGACTGTCAAAGCCAAATAAACACAACCTGCTTTTATATGTTATGTAGTTTCTTTGCAGGAGTAGAACCCCTAACTGTGATATCACCTTTGATCCCAATTGAGACCACCTGGCATTGCGGTTTACATAACCAATGAGCCTTGGGAATTTGTTGATAAATCATAAATTCTGATATGTTACCCAGACTAATGTAGTCCACCAATTATTCTGCTGCAATATGCACAGAAGAGAAATTATTTCTTCCATAGTTACATTCCAGAATCAGATTCTTCTCCAGAAATCCAAAATAAAAACATAGAGGTGAGCTTCACTAACCTCCTGGATGAGTCTTCATAAAGTCATTATGCCAACTAAATGTATTTTCTCATTAAATATTTGCAATCAAAGAACTGTATTATTTAGTTAAAGCTTTAAAGTGGGAAAGTCAAGGAAAATAAAAGCTAATGCTTAACAAAATATGATATAGTAATGGTCAAAATAATTTTGTAGACTTTCAAACAGATTAAAATTGTAAGAGTTGAGATTCTCAAATAATTACTATGTGCTTTCATTGAAAGAAAGCAAAATTTGGAAGTACAACTTGAGAAAGAGTGCATTTGACTCATTTTCTAAAATTAAAATCCAATCCAATCAGACTCCTGTACTTCAAATGTTACATTGTCTTTAAGTGGCATATTGTATATCACTATGTAGGCATATATCATATATTCCTTTATTTTAATCTTTTTGAATCAAAGAAATTGTGTTGGGTGTCATGAAGTTGTTATCAATCCTGCCAAAGAAGATCAAGTTCATAGGAGGTACCTGGATGTATACAGCAGTCTTCATAGTCTTCCTTGTTTATACAGCTGGACTGCTCCTTGTAACAAGCCAAATTAAATAATTTTTGTCCAACAGAATAGAACAATATGAGACTTGAATTCACTATATTATAAGAAGGTTTCAAACCTTTCCTTATTGGTGAATTTACTCTTCACCCAAACATCCCAGTTCTTCAAAAACCATTTTGTATTAACTACACTGTTGCATCAGAAGTTACAATAATAGTAATTATATATATATATATATGCTATTGTCTCAGGTTGTTATATGAGTAATAGAGGGAAGTTAATAAAGGATCCTATTTGTTTATGAAAATTCAGTTGCTGTGTTGTTATGGAAAGGAATTAACAGACCTTACCCAATAATTTAGAACACAACAACCATTCTGTTCTTTAAGCTCTTAAAATTTTTTTGTGAATATGTTCCCAGAGATGTATGTATATTGAAGATTTGTAATGTAGATAAATGCTTTGGGGATAGAACCTTAAAAATATCTTGATCCCTGAACAGAACCCAGATGTGATGGCCAATGATGGTCTCATTTGCTTCAAGGTGAAGTGTCTCTGATGAAGGGTGATACTTACACTGCTCTGTGTATGTAAGGATAATGCATAGGACTCAGTAAGGAATGGTACTAGTCTAATGAAGTAGAGTTATTAGATTACTTTCTAACCCCAAGAACATATCAGCCCTGGAATATTGTTTGTTTGTTTGTTTGTTTTTGTAGCTGGGTTGTTTCCACACTGTTAAGAAGGTTTAATGTTCAACTATTCAACTGTTTGCAGCCACCACCATTTGAGTGGGAACATTTTAAGTAATCAAGTCCTGCTGATATCCATTTTTGGTATATATGTACTGTGTGGCCTATAGTTTTTGGGGTGTCAACAAGTAGAACTTTATGAAACATACATTAAAAATGTTTTGATACTTGGTTCTAGGATATATTTAGTCCTTGATTCATTGAGAGCATTGTAAAACCAAGTAGTATAACTTCATTTGAGACACACACAGACACACAGACTCACACACACACGCACACACACACACTCACACCAACATTATATACATAGATTATATAGAGGGATAGATATAGTGATAGAAATATGATATAAATTCACAGAAACAAGTAGACAGACATAGATAGATACAGATATAGATGTAGATGTAGATGTATGCACATATGCTTATATTATAATGTGTATAATTCTAGTTAATATAAAATATGATACCTTGTTGCTGTTTGAGCAAACATGCTTTTATTTATCCCTTGTCCTTTTGTCTCCTTTTGTGATTATTTTCTATAGCCTTAGTTAGATAAAGCCCTTGTCCCTGTGCTTTCTTTTGTTTATTGGTTTGTTTTGCACTGTTTATCTTCTTATCTTACAGTTCCCCTCTTAAGCTCAAATTTTTACACTGACCTACATAATCCTATGGACCTGATAAACAAGTAGTATGGGTCCTATTAAAAGCTAAAATTGAGTTATTCCCAAATTGTGCCATTTTCTTCAAAATAGTACTGTAGTATAAGGGTACTGCAAAAGACAAATAACCTCTGAAAAATTAAGAAATCTAAGGAACATTTGCAGGCAACCAAAGAATTGCATTGGAAACTGGAACTTGTTCTGGAAGATTTAAAATAATATGTGGAAAAATTGATAAAATACTACTGAATGGTTAAAATTTTCAACCTCTGATATTGTCTGTTTAATTTTTTTGTTTTGTTTTTTCTTTTTTTTTATTTTGTTAGCACACTTGATTTTTAGTTGTTTTTTGTTTGGGTTTCAAGAAATAATTTCTCTGTTTAGCCATAGATGTCCTGGAACTTACTCTGTAGACAAAGCAGACATCAAACTTTCAAGGGTCCACATGGATTTTTCTCCCATATGCTGAGCTTGAAGTTATGCATGACTGGCCTGAAACCTAATTTTTAACAAATAGTAAAATGATATTAAATAACCAAACAAGCTGACAGGGAAATACAAGTACTTGAGTTTTTGATGTAATGTGTTAACAAATTTCATGTAAATCAATGAAAATCAAGAATAAATATGCTCTTTTGAAATAAACCAAAAAAGAACATTTTCTCTTATATCTAGGCAATATTTTGTAGTTTTCTATCCAATTTTTTCCATGTGCATCAGTTGATAAATTAAATTTAAATTAATCAGTCGTTTAATTACTGTTTCATGCAGACACCTTTTATATTGTGACAATACATTGTCACATATAAATCATAAGCATCAAGAATTTTTAGTAATGTCAAGAAAATATAATTCTTTTTTCAACAATTACAACTTTGTGTAAAAAAGTGTGGAGTCAAACCCTACTCTACTAAAGGCTCACAAACTTGCTACTTATTCTATAAACCTTTGTTCCTATCTTATTATGTCTCATCTAAATGGTGAAATCAACAGAAAGCAAGAAAACATTTCTGTACTGCCAAACCCACTCCAGCGGTAACTGCATAACAGGGCCAAAAGCTTGGAAGCAGTTTTAAGGCAGAAAGTTTCACAAAAACTTAGTCTTCTGGAGCCTTGTCCTCCTGTAGCACAAATGCTCTGAACTTGTCCTTGAGTTAGTCGGTGAACAGATCTGTGTTCATTCCTTTAATATTGTCTTATTATAAGTGCCTCTAAGGAATGAGTTTTGACATATAGCTAAGTGAGATAAGCCTCAACAGTGTTCCAATATCCTAAGAAATAGTTGAGCTAACCTTGGGTTTTGATTCTTGTAAGAATGCTACTCATTCACAGGAAAAGCCTACAGTGTTGACAGAGAGACAGTGAAAGAAATCAGATATTAAAATTTACTGGAATGGAGATAGAAATTTCAGGTCTAGTATACAAAGTATACTTAGAACAACAGCCAAATCACTCCTGTACATGGGAATTTACAAAGGCCTAAGGAGAAGGTGGAGTATACAATAGACTAGAATTGGAACTATGGCAAGGGCATGAAGCCCTTGCCCCTGGCTTCTAAAAATAATCTGACCTTAGGTGGGACTGGTTTTGTTCCCAGTTGTTTACATTGATTTTTACCTCAGTAGGTTTTTGTTAGCTTTTATGTATGCATTCCTCTGTTTTGTGTAAAAGTCATTTTGCTTTGGGTAACCACAATGTACCTTGGATGACCTTAATTTACATTTGATACTCACTTTGAGAAATTACATTCAGATCAACACTCTCTTGTGTTCTTGTCTGTTTGTCATCATGCCACCAAATGCTTGTCAACCTGATTACCAAAATCCTGGTGCCCCACCAGTTGAGAGACTGACTGAGTCCAGTCTGCTGCACTATATATATGAAAGACTGAATAAAATAGAGAAATATTTACTAATACAGTTGTAGTTGGCATAGAAAGCTGTTAACTAGACTCCTAGACACAAAATAAAAATGGACATGTGTGTCCTATGTTCATATCTTGATTGAAAATGGAGTGAAACCAAACATCTAGGAGCAAAGACAGAATTGTAGACTGTTGAACTAATAATCACAAGTTGGGAAATTAATCAAAGCTGCTGTAATGTGGCACTATCTTAAATATGCTAATTCTTGAGAAGTGGAATCCAAGACAACTCATTGATCAATCCACTTGATTGACTGCAACCGAAGCAGTACAACCACTTCTGGTTTCAAATCTCTAAAGATATGCCTCTACCTAATAAAAGGAGAGATCCAGAAAACACCAGAATCACAGGAACCTGCAACATGAAGTAACTGAACTAAAAGCCTATGAAACAAGCATTACAGCTAAGACTGTGGAACATGATCATAAGATCCAAGATAAGATGGCAATATCTATGATGCTAAGACTACAGTGGCTAGTGACAAACCAGACTTCAATAATTAATCTGGTTAAGTAGGAGGCAATAAAAAACTATACACCCTACTAATAGCCATAAAACCCAATTTTATTGCATTTTCTTATATATCCATGATAGATAGTAAAGCCCCCATTAGACATAACATGTCATAGGAAGTACATGCATTACTAGCAATTCACAATTTACTGTTCTGCCATGAAAAATAATAAATAATATTACTCTATAAGTTATAAGCAATGAGTGTTTGATGATCCAGTGTAATTCAGTATGATCTATAATTTATTTGTAGTTATTTGTGTGCATGAAATGAGAGAAAAAACAAGACATTACAGACATGTATGGAGAGGTTCTGACTCAAAGTTTAGCCAAAATAGCCACACACATAAAGGTCATTATTGGAAAGATAGCATTATGAAGCATACATAAGAATTTGAAGCGAGGAAAGGAGTAAATTGAATAACAAATTTAAATATATTTGAGGTTTGCGGAAAATGGTTGCATTGTCATTCAGCCAGATGGCAATCTGCAGCAAATTATATTCTTATTAACAAAGGTGTTTGAAAGAGTAGAATGTAAAGACATCATATAAAATAAGGTTCTGCCAGTGAAAACTACAAGTTAATCTACTTTTGTGAGTCCCAACAAAAAGTCTAGCACTTTCATACTTAGTAGCCTTTAGCAGCATGTAGGAAATATAGGATTTGACAATGACTGAGAGTGCACATTATGTGTCAGGAGCAGAGTGTGTTTAAATTTTAATAAGAATTTGAAACAACCCATCTCTAAACATGTACTAACACTGATTAAGTGAGCTTTTATAGAATATATTACAAATGATTAATTGTGTTTATATTTCTATTGAAGGAACGAAGTCAAATTTCATTCAGTTATTAGGAAAAAATGACGTAACTTACAATTGTTCTTCTCAAAATGCTTTCTAAGGTGATTCTATATTAATGTCCACATAATTACAACCCTGGTATCCTGATTTATGTACAATATAGGTGAAAGCTATAAAGAGAAAAGAGAAATAAACAATGGCACACTTTAAATAACAATTGAAGACAGAAATGTGCAGAAAGAGCATAAGAGAAAAGTTCCTCCCTCTGAAAATATGTAGCTGGGAGTTCAATAAAGTTCTTAGATTAGATATCATTTCTATTAGAGTAAAGTTTGGCACAATGAAACTACAGTGACCACATGTGTTATATCATCTCTTGTTATACTGTTAAAGAAATTGTCACACATAGTTGCTTATGTGGACCTAATATCTATAGATATTGTGTTTATCCTTTTTTGTCCCATGAACTGCTTGCTAAAACTAAAGCTAAGATATGTTCTCTGATTCATTTCAACTATGGATTCTTTCCCAGTGGTGTTGGTTCTCTTAATGCTGCTGCTACCATCAGTGCTCACTGAAGGAAGGGTAAGTTAAAAATGAATAATCATTAGTGATATATCTGACAACTTAGTGAAATTTCACAATTCTTGAGCATAGTAAAATCCAAAGTTTATAATATTCTGAGGGAGTATTGAAGCACTTAGCAGAGTTATGGGTAAAAGAGAGTAAGTTTACACTCTCTACCACTGGCTAGTATAAGAGCCACCAGTGAAATGAGACCACTGGACACATGACACTCAAGATGCCATACAAATGCATCTATTTGTTGTATCTCAAATTACATATTCAAGAGGATTGATTTGAATGTCATTTGCAAAGCATGAAGAGGTGAGTTCAGATATGAATCAGGAATTCTGTTGAAATGTTTTCACTCAGAAATGTGCAGTGGGGGCATAAAAATCTATCAGTGGACAATAATTTCATTTCAAGCAAAGCTGATTGAGAGGACCAAAAGCCAAAGTTATCCTTTAACTTCCATAACATTCGATATGTCTGCCTCAATTTGAAGTGATAAATAAGCCCTACCTTGTGTACAGATAATTTTAATAGGGTTGCTGATATAATGTTCATTCAATATGAACTATGTAAATATGGATGCTAATATGGTATATTATCCTCAGTAATTTATAAAATATCTTCATTTTAATATATGTTGTACTGAAAGTCATTAAAATACAAATATAATAGAATATTTTATCAAAAAAGATCATATAATAAGCAGAAACTTGCTGTTATCTTTTCTAAGAAAACGAATTTTTGAGTTCAAAATTGAAGCTGCTTTACATATCATTTTGAATTTAATAGAAATAGAACTGGTATAACTATGTTGGCTTATATAATATGCAATGATTATTACAGATGTATAGTATGTACATTTTTCTATAGAAAATTAGTAAATATGTTGGGTCTATTTGTGGATATAAAAGAGAAAAGAAATATAGCAAGATATTAGACAGTTGGCATATGATAAGTTCTCTGAGGATGGACCTATAGAACCATAAATAAATCACCCTTTCTCATGCCCAAGTGGATGTTAACTTTAAAGTATCAGATAAAATATTTAATTACACCATGTCATTTACATACACATAAGTATTCTCTTACTCATTGGCCAACATACTGTTGTAGAAATTCAACCCTAGATCATGTTCTGAAAATTTTCAAGCATTGTTCTACCCCTGACCTCCTTGATTCCCACATGCCCATATCTACAGGACAATGTATGAATTTGAACAATTGCTTTTTGGTTAGCAATTACATTACCATCTTTAACTTGAACAAAAGGAGAAACAATGGCTTCACTAAATCAACTTCCTCTTCCAAAGTAGATTAAAATATTTTTGTATTAATATCTGATAGTTGGGTGTTGAGAGACCTTGGAAAATTTATACCAAATATGTGAAATAGTCCCCATACAGTATTGAATAGCAAACCTTCCATGGAACTGTGTTAAATTGTCTCTAACTTTCCATGACTGGAGATCTGTGCACTTTTGAAAATCTACCATTAGTCATGAGCACACAGACTCTTATCTTCTTATTTTATCCTGTAAATACAATTGGACAGGTATTGTGTGTCTTTCTATAACCCTTGTTAAAAATAAAAAATATCTCTTCCTCAGATACTGCAAGAGTTTCAGAAAGAAAACATTATATATACTGATCAGAAGAAAAATGTGTATGTTGTCTTGGAAGAGATTGACTTCCAAAATATGAGAAATAACACAGAAGACGTTCGTCAGAAGTTACAAGGCTCCACTCGACTTAAATGTCAACCTCATGGCATATACAATGACAAATTCATTTTTAACTTCTGTTCTGTTTTGTAAGAAACTAACATTCCATTTTTAAATACTAACAAAGTATGTTGAAATATTTACAAGCATGTCTGATTCAAGTGACTATTGTTAGGCACCAGCAAAACCAAGTTTTATTCTCTCATTCAACCACTCTTTTAATAAATATTTGAAAGTAATAGAAACTGAGATATTCTTCTCTATAGACTAAGAGCATTCTAGTGTCATAAATATTATGCCACTTATTATTGTGTCAAGTCTATATAGCATTCATTAAACCACACAAACACAAGAAAATCAGGAGGGAAATACATTCAATAAACTAAGAAATTAGTCTAAATGGAGGTTTAGCAATAGAAAAGTGTTCTGAGCAAGCTGTAAATATAATAGGTATTAACATCATATCAAAATTCCTTCCTTAAATAATTGGTTCTCAACACTCTTAATGCAGCAAATCTTGTGTATCGTTCCTCATGTTGTGATGGTCCCCAACCATAAAATTTTTCTCATTGCAACATCAGAACTGTAAATCTGCTAATTTTATAAGTTGTTATGTAAACATCTGATATTTATGATATCTGATATTTGACCCCCTGAAAGGTTTGATACCAACAGGACGAGACCCTTTGCCTTATATTCACTTGTCATACTTTTCAGGAATCCCAGTAATATCATCACAGGTCTCTCATTCTTTCTTATTGTGGTCTGATCAGATGGGTACAAAAGTGACCTATGATTTACAGTTGCTATGAACATTTATAATAATACAGTAGAATTTTTCATGCTTTTTCCACTTTTAGGTGATTTTTGATGATTTTATATAAATATATAATTTATTTTGATCACACTTACATTTCAGGCTCTTTTCTTCCCATCCATCTCTCTAAAACTATTCATTTTTTTCCAATAAATGCTCTTATTTCTGATTTTTGCCTGTTTTGATGCTATTATTTGTCACAGTTTGGGCTAACTAGGGCTAGACACATGGGTATGTGTATAAAGTGATCCATGGAACAAAGGCAAGTAAGAAATGGCTAAACCATTGAAGATAATGACTCTGATACTCCAGTGCTCTCCTCTACTAGAGCCTTCCTAGAGAGCAACAAGGTCATATGAGACCCTTTCAGAACTATAAATGAAAGGAGACACTCCCAGTTTTGTGAAGACCTCTACTGGAAGAAAAATGCCCATTTTTCCAACATGGAAAAAAAGAAAACCCTGAGCTGGTTTTTCTTACTCATTCAAGTCAGCTGAATTCTTCAAAAACTTGAATAAGTGGTTGATAGAATATTTATTCTTGAAGATATACACTTATAAATAGAACAGCCTCCACTCTTGTATTTCAACTTGTTTGGCTACCCTTCACAGAATTTCTCCTATAGGGATGGCAGGAATATTTCCCCCTAAATATTCACAGTGAAAACCTCATAAAACATTTGGTGCAAGCTATAAAAGTTTTGGAAGTTGTTTGTTTGTTTGTTCAGAGAATAGATTTTTTTGTTTTGTGTTTGTTATTTTAAACAATTTAATTATTTACTTATTTACACTCCATATTTTATTGCTCCCTGTCCTCCCTCTTACTTTTCAACATCTGATACCTCCTCCCCAACCCCCTGTCTCCAATTGGATATCCTCACCCACCACTACACCTCACTTCTAAACTCTCTGGGACCTCCAGTCTCTTGAGGGTTAGGTGCATCATCTATAAATGAACACAGACCCAGCAGTCCTCTGCTGTATGTGTGTTGGGGTCCTCATATCAACTGGTATATGCTGCCTGTTTGATGATCCAGGCTTTGAGAGGTCTCAGAAGTCCAGATTAATTGAGACTCCTGGTCCTCCTAAAGGATCATCCTTCTCCTCAGCTTCTTTCAGATTCCCCTCACTCTACTACAGAGGTCAGCTGTTTCTGTCCATTGCTTGGGTTCAAATATCTGCATTTGACACTTTCAGCTGCTTGTTGGGGGTTCCGGAGGGCAGTCAAGCTAGGTCCCTTTTTGTGATTATTCCATAGCTTCAGTAATAGTGTCAGATCTTGGAGCCTCCCCTTGATCTGGATCCCACTTTGGGCCTGTGGCTGGACCTTATTTTGACTCAGGTTCCTCTCAATTTTCATCCCTGTAATTCTTTCAGACAGGAAAACTTATGGGTTGGAGTTGTGACTGTGGGATGGTACCCCTCTCCCTCACTTGATGTCCTGCCTTCTTGCTAGAGGAGGAATCTTTAAGTACCCTCTCCATGCTAGGGGGCATTTCCTCTTTGAGTCTTGAAAGTCTCTCACCTCCCAGGTCTCTGATGCATTCTGAAGGGTTCCCCAACATCCTTTCCTCGAGGTTGCCTGTTTCAAATCTTTCTACTGGCCCTCAGGTCTTCAGTTCTTTTCCCTCACCAAGTACCAGATCAGGTTCCTCTCTCCCCCAGCCCCAATCCCCTCTTCTCCTGAACCACTTTCCCTCCCAGGTCTTCCTACCCAGAATGGATCTTCTTTACACTCATATCACAAAAATTCCTTCAAGAAGATATAGGAGTCACAATTTGGTTGATTCCCATGGAACTTTTGATGGTAATTATTGGTATTTTAATTTGTTAGCGTCTATATCATATGCTCAACTCTTAGGTTGTCATTTGCAATAATGTAATGATTTTTAAATTCACTTGAGATTTTAAACATATAAGGACACAGTATCAGCTACTAAACCTTATGATACAGAAAACAATAGTATTCTGCTATTTTTAAATTTAACTTATAATTTAAACACAATTTTAATTTTTTATGTTTTAGAGTATATTATATTTTTTTCTTTTTAAGGCATCTTTATTAGATATTTTCTGTATTTACATTTCAAATGTTTTCCCCAAGACCCACTATACCCTCCCCCTGCCCTGCTCCCCAACCCACCCACTTCCANTTNCTGGCCTTGGCATTCCCCTGTACTTGGGCATATGATCTTTGCAATACCAAGGGTCTTTCCTCTCATTGATGGCCAACTAGGCCATCCTCTGCTACATATGAAACTAGAGACACATCTCTGAGGTGTAGTGAATAGTTCATATTGTTCCTCCTATAGGGTTCATACTCCTTCACCTCCTTGGGTACTTTCTCTAGCTCCTTCATTAGGGACCCTGTGTTCCATCTAAAAGATGACTGTGAGCATCCACTTCTGTATTTGCCAGGTACTGGCATAGCCTCATAAGAGACAGGTATGTCAGGGTATTGTCAGCAAAATCTTTCTAGCATAGGCAATAGTGTCTGGGTTTGGTGGTTGTATATGGGATGGATCCCTGTGTGAGGCAGTCTCTGGATGGTCTTTCCTTCCATCTCAGTACCGAACTTTGTCTCTGTAGCTCCTTCCACGGGTATTTTGTTCACCATTCTAAGAAGGAGCGAAGTATCCACAATTTGGTCTTCCTTCTTCTTGAGTTTCATGTGTTTTGTAAAATGTATCTTGGGTATTCTAAGTTTCTGGGCTAATATCCGCTTATCAGTGAGTGCATATCTAGTGACTTCTTTTGTGATTGGGTTAAGTAGGAGACAAATAATTCTCACTGAGAATGGGAAACAGAATAAGCAACATGAATAGTTCATGAAAGGGAACTCAAAGAGGGAGGAGAGTGGGGATGGAAACAGGAGGAATCAGGTGTTATGGGTAATGGAGGAATACGTACTGGGAAAAAAAGTGGAATCTGGGTGTCATCTCTGGAAAGAGATACAAACCTAGAGCAATGGCAATACCCATAAATCAATGAGGCTTATCCTAGGTAAAATTCTTAGCAATGAGGTATTGGAATCTGAACTGTAGAATTCCTGTAAGTAACTAGGCAATACAACCAATAGAGGGATTGAGACACCAACCAGGCACAAAACCTCTAACTTAAAATTTCTTATGCCCACAAGATATGCTGGGATAAAGATGTCAAAAAAATTGTGGGAGTGATCAACTAATGACTGGACCATCTTCAGACTGATGCTATAAGAAAATACAAACCTTGGACACTGATTGGGGAACCTAGAGCCAAATCAAGATATTCCAAAGTGTACTATGGAGTGAAACATTATTGTCAAAAACAAACAATCAAACAAAAGAAAAAAATAAAAGAAAAAACAGAAACGAATTTGAATTATATTCTGCTATAATTACAATTTAGTGTGTAGCCAGATTGTCAGTAGAGATGCTCTACCAACAACTGTGGGACTTCTATGAGGAAGCAGGGCTGACTCTGACTCTGTTACATGCCTTTAGGATACTTCACCCTATTTTGTTAGCTTGTTTATACAGAGACCCTAAGCAAATGCAGGCAGGTAATCTGCAAAATAGAGAGAAAACTTTGTAAGAGCCAGAGAAATCAAAGACACCATAGAAAATAGCTCAAAATATCTAATACCCATGGCTCACTGAAACTCACTAGAACTATCATGGAGCATTCATGGGTCTGACATAGTGTCTCTGAATATATGCTATGGTTGTATAGCTTGTTGCTGTTATGCAACTTCTACCAAGAAGCAGGGATTATCTCTGACTCTGTTACATGCCTTTGGGACACTCCCTGCCTATTTGTTTAGCTTGTCAAACCTTAAGAGAAGAATACATGCCTAGTTGTATTTCATGTTGATATACAGTGGCTGGTAGATACCAATCTTGAATAGTCTAGTCTCAAGAGAAAAGAAGGAGGAAGAGTCAAGGGAGGAGAGGTTGTGTGTGGGACTAGAAAGAAAGGAGGGAAGGGAAGGTGTGGTCTTAATATAAAAATAGAAAATAAAATAAATACATTGTCTCTAGAAATCAAAAATCTTTTAAAATTTCAAAATCTTTCAACTATAGCATAGTCACATACAAATCAAGCAAAACCAAGTTTCAACACTACAAATAACTATATGCCCTATTATCTGAGATTCATTTATGATATTCTAGGGTCCACGAAGTATCTTGAATCAATTTTCCAGCTATGCCATTTGCAAAACATTCACTTTTTTCATCTAGGTTCTGGCTGACTCTACTCTACTGTTGCTAATGTTCTTGGTGGTCATCCAATTGTACTGGTATCTCCTAAATACTGTTTTTTTTTCTCCACCTAGGTTATACTTAATTTATTATCCAATCATAGGCTATCTTCATGGTAGAAAGCTTCAAAACCTTTGGATGGCTTCTTCACTCTTGGGTTTCAACTGCCAATGAGGCTAAAACACCAGAAATACCTTTTTCTAACCTTCACGGTTTCAAGATTCAGCAGCTCACAATAACATTTTCACTTCTTCAAGACTAATACTCTCTGGATGATCCTTTCACTACCACTTTCAGCTTCCAGGCTTAGGTAGAAACCCGGGTCATCTCTAGAAGAAAGCTCAATATGCTGACTCTCAGGAAACACTTAACAAAATATTTCACTTCAGTGATTCTGGTTTCTTCTTAATCACAGCTAATTTCTAAGCTCCATCTGACAAGTCGTGAGTATTCCAGGAAAGCAAAGGTTTCCACTTAATCACAGCTATTTCTTAGCACCAAATATGTTACAGACAGAATCTTAAATAAAAATAGCACATGTACCTAAAAGGCTTTTAAAATTCCCTTTTAAACTTCATAAGCCAAACTTCCATAGTGTACACTGCTCTCAAAATGCTTATCTTCCAAACACCAACAGAACACCCCACTGAAATAACCACATTCAATTATATTATAGGAAAAAATTTGGAAATCATGTCATGATCCTTCCAAAAACATCATATTTGAGCATATTTTCTCCAGTTTTCCAGTCTGTAAATAATGTTTTAAATTAGTAGTTAATGTATTTCCATAACCATTATGAGTGGTTCCCTCCTGGGGTAGTATTCTTGGATTCTATATTAACTTTATGTATATAAATCCATATTTCTTACCTTACACAAAACTGAAGAATAGATCAAATACCTCAACATAATACCAAGTACACTAAATGTAATACAAGAGAAAGTAGGTAATATCCTTGTTACAAATTACAAATTCAAAAAAGCTAAGTGACCAGAATGGCTCAAGGGATGATGCTTAAATCACACAGAGAAGAAAATACATTGACATAATGGATGGATGGAGAGAGGGTACTAGTTTGAGGTGGATTTGGGAATGAGAACAAGTTGGATAAAGAGTGGGGAAAAACAGAGTGACAGGAAAGACGATAGGATTAGGGGGTATCTCAAAGAAGAGATGCAATTCTAGGTCAATGGAATCTCCTAGGAATCTATAAGAGTGACCCTAGCCAATACTCCCATGAAATAAAGATATAAAGCCTGAGCTAGTCATCTCCTGTTATCACTGTCACTTTCAGCAGACAGTGTACAGTGCAAGCTTTTTGAATTCTGTAACATTTGCTTCTGTATGCTGACTCCTTAGGAAACACTTCCCAGAAGACTTTACCTCAGTGCTGTTTGTCTCTCCTCCTCCTCCTCCTCCTCCTCCTCCTCCTCCTCCTCCTCCTCCTCCTCTTCATGCTCCTCCTCCTCCTTCTCCTGCTTCTTCTTTCTTTCTCTCTCTCTTTCTTTCTTTCTTTCTTTCTTTCTTTCTTTCTTTCTTTCTTTCTTTCTTTCTTTCTTTCTTTCTTTCTTTCTTTCTTTCTTTTGACTCTTCAAGACAGAGTTTCTCTGTGTAGTCCTGTCTGTCCTGGAACTCACTCTGCAGACCAGGCTGGTATCAAACTCAGAAATATGCCTCCTCTGCCTCCTAAGTTCTGGGCTTAAAGGCATGTGCCACCACTTCCCAGCTTGCTGGTCTCTTTTTAATCACAGCTATTTTCTTAGGTCTAGCTGACTATCATTGAATATCCCAGAAAAACGAAGTTTTCCCTTTAGTACTTCTGGTATCTTGGTAATCAACTGATGCTTCAGCCTCAGATAAATAGAATGACAGAAACTTAAAACAAAACACTTAATGGCCCTATAGACTTTTTAAAATGCCCTCTGAAACTTCAACATTTAGGCCTCCATAATCTGCCCTGCTCTGAACATAGATATCTTTCAAAATGCCATAAAACCCCCAACTGAGCTCTAAACATTCATTTATTTCCTAGTTCCAAATTCTAAAACCCTTAAACAATCCTTCCTAAAACATGGTTTTCACTGTCTCAAAAGTACCCCAAAATCCTGGTAACTTCTTGTATTAGTCAGGGTTTCTCTTGTGGGAATGAAACACTATGGCCATCATAATGAAACTGTGGAGAATGTGTTAGTTGTTTTATAATTCCGTATTGCTGCTCCTCATCTAAGAAAGTCAGGACAGAGCCAAAACACTGAAGGAAGCTGGACACAGTAATTAGAGCAGAAGCCATGGAGGGGTTCTGTTTAATTGATTGTTTCAACTGACTTGCTGAATCAGATTTTTTATAGAACTCAAGAACCCCAGTCGAGGGATGGGATAAATCACATGGTCTAGGCTTTCTTCATTTAATTACTAATTAAGTGCCATCAACACATATATAGTAGAGGACTGCCTGGTCTGTGTTCATT
The DNA here is from genome assembly GCF_900095145.1 of Mus pahari. NCBI lineage: Eukaryota > Metazoa > Chordata > Mammalia > Rodentia > Muridae > Mus > Mus pahari. The sequence continues at coordinate 94,764 of NW_018392782.1, read as the reverse complement.
CATAGATAATGTACCTCACCCTCAAGAGACTGGAGGCCCCAGAGAGTTTAGTGGTTGTGTTGGATGGGGGTGGGGATATCCACGTGGAGATAGGGGGTGGGGAGGAGGTATGGGATATGGAAGAGTCAGAGGGGAGACAATGGGGGAATAAAATATGCAGTGTAAAAAGCATGTTAATTTGAAATAACAAAATTGTAGACAGACATCTGGATTTCATGTTTTCAAATATAGTTTCCTTTTTCGGGTAATTCTAGTTTGTGTGTAAAGTAGTATAGGTATCTACTGTCAAACACAAGATTTTCCTTAAATTTAGTTGGTAATCTAGCTTCCAAGTAAGATATTGCCAAAATCCCATAATATTTCATCTTTCCTTCATAAACGGATGTTGTATATGTGCTATAGAATGGCTACAAAGTGACTATGGAGGAGAAGATCTTCAAAGAAGTTGATGTTCTTGAGTGTGATATTGATCTTAATGACAAAATGTTACTTTGATTATTAGATTAGGTATTATTTGATTTATATTCTCCACCAAAGAACCAACTTAAATGGACAAAGTCTATATCTGGCCTCAGATTTGTAAAAGCTTCATGGAAAGACATAGAATCCGGCAGCCATAATATGGAAGTTTGGGAATAATGCATATCTACAAGAACTTGGAAGAATAATTATCCATACAATTAAGCATTGAGACCAGTCATTATTATCAAACTGAGTGGCAGCCACAGGACAGTTGCAGTACTTTGCTTCTGCTGTGCTTATGAATCCACCAGGTGTTCAGAGGACTGATGCATAGTTCCAAGGCCTTTGTAGTATAAAATATTATTTACTGTAAGTAAGTAATTCTCAGTGCTCCTAATGATGACAGTCTTTAATAAAAATCCTCATTTTGTGATGCCCCCCATTCTTAGATTTTTGTTGGTATTTGTTTTGTCTTTTGTTTTTGTTTCTGATATAAAACTAAAGTTTTGCTATGTGTACATATCTGATATGCATCATATCTAGTATGTGAAATCTAATGTGGTCACAAGTTGAGTACTGCTTCTTTGATAGGTACAGGGTTGTTATTCAGCTTTATATTGAATTTGATAGTCTGGTGTATTATAAACTTCTCAGTCTTGGTTTTACTCAATACTCTCATGTACTTATATACTCTCAAATTACTTTGATATGTGTATTTTGTGCTACATTTTTATCTTCAGGAAAGGTCATTTATTAATACGTGATGTGTATATATGCAGAAATACTCATTATGACCTTTCCTTCACTATTTACCTCAAGATGATCATAAGTATCTCAGTAAGTTAAGAAACAAATAAGGTTGTCTACTTTCTTTCCATATGTTCGTAATAGGGATTGAAGCTTGGAAGTTACAAGTGAAAAGGGAATAGATGGCATACAGTGGAAGAGAAAAATTTAGAGGATCCCTATTTGCAAATACGGTTCTCTAGAACAGACACTGTGGTGAATATGGCATAGGATTTTTGAAGTAGGACACATGTTTGTGTCCTATGCACCAGTACTTACAATTGTCAATAAGTGCATTCAAAAGTATTGAAAAGAAAAGATATTAAACACATACATTTGTAAGTGAAAGTGCTGAGGGAATAGGATAGGTGTGTAAGAAGTAGGAATGGGTCTGAGTAGGTTTGAGAAAATATGTTTTATGCATGTACAAAATTTTGAACTTAAAATGTGAGAAAAATATCTGATCCTATTTTAGCCAAATTTATCATCATGCTCTCTCTCTCTCTCTCTCTCTCTCTCTCTCTCTCTCTCTCTCTCTCTCTCTCTCTCTCTCTTCGATTTTTCGAGACAGGGTTTCTCTGTGTAGCCCTGGCTGTCCTGAAACTCACTTTGTAGAGCAGGTTGGCCTTGAACTCAGAAATCTGCCTGCCTCTGCCTCCCGAGTGCTGGGATTAAAGGCATTCGCCACCATGCCTGTCTCAAAACTAGACTTCTCAAATACTCTTGATAAAAAACAAAATTGCAGCCATGTTTGAAATCATTCTTTGATTGGTCAATATATCATGAGGCTGGTAAAGGGAATGACATTGTATTGTTACTAGGTTGGCTGGCTAGGAGGAGCAAACGAACTGCTGGTGAGCTTGGGTTCAGGTGAATGTGGGGAGCAAAAGAGATAGAGGCTCCCAGTCTAGATAGGAGATCTCTTCCCTATAAGGAGGCAGAACATGTGGGCACTAACAAAAAGGAATGGGTGAAACATACACCCCTAAAAGTGCAATTAAGTGGTGGGGTCTGATATAGGAAATAAGGTTATCCTTCTACCCTGACAATAGGAAAATGAGAGGGACAACTCCATTAGGACTGTGTAAGTGGCTCCAGTGTCCAAGAAGAAAGAGTTGTGCCGCCCACAGACCACAATGTCTACCCTAAGCTCTCTGTTTGTTATGGCAGTGGTCAGGTCAGAGGAGCTTGAGCCTTGTCAGTCAGCCATAGCCAAGCCTAGGAGATCAGTTGGAGGGTTGTCTGGGAGTGATACCCCCATGCCTAACATGGGGACAATCAACAGTCCAATGTCCCTCTTGATGGCTCCTAGGGCATGGCCTCCTCGGCTTTCGAGGATTAAGGCAGGCTTTTGCCCAATGACCTTGTCGACCGCACCTGTAACAGGTGCCAGGTGGTCTCTGGTTAGAGGACCATGATCTCAGGGTGGCAACTGGGACTGCTCAAAAAGCCTTTGCCAGCATATTATACTTCTGCTTGCAAACCCTCTCATCTCTCCCATGGTACACTTTGAAGGCCAGCGCCAGGACTTCTGTTTTGGAGTCAGGGGTCCCTTCTCCAATTTGTTAAGTTTAGCCTTTATGTCAGGGTAGCTCTGGGAAAAGAAGTGAGTCATTAAGAGTTGTTTACCCTCTGTGTTCTCAGGGTCTACAGTGGTATACTTCAATAAAGCATCTTTAAGACATTCTAAAAACTGAGATGGATTTTCTTGTTTATCTTGGGTAATCTCTTGAAGTTTTTCAAAATTTACAGGCTTTAAAGCTGCTTTTCTCAGACCCACCAAAAGACATGTAACAAACCTGTCCCTGGCTAGAGTACCACCTGGGGAATTATAATTCCATTAAGGATCCAGGTCAGGCACTTCGTGCACTACGATTGGATGTGCTTTGTTAGATGAATCTCATCTGCATGCACTCTCGCTTGTTCCCAAACTCACTTGCGTTCTTCGAGAAGCAAATTGTTAGTAAGTATCATGTGTATATCATGAAAAGTCAAGCTGTAGGGCTGAGTGATATACTGGAATTCTTTGATAAAGAAAGAGGGATTAGAAGTATAGGAGCACAAACTCTTCTCTGTCTGAGAGAGTTCACTCAGTGAGAAGGGGACTTGCACTCTGAACAGAACATCTACCCCTGAAACATCCCTTAAGCAAAGGACAGTCACTGGGTCAGGTTCTTCTAGGGATAGAGAGCTTGGGGTTTTGGTCGTGGCCTTAGAGCCAGTGATAGGTGATGTGAAAGTAGGTGCCAATGTAGCATGTTTGGAGGAACCTGCAGTTGGTGCAGAAGGAGGAGGAGAGCTGGGAGTAACAGGCCCTTGGGAGTCTCAGTGGGGGGAATCCAAGGTAGCAGTTTGGGTTCTAAACAGCACAGAAGCAGGCCTATGGCAGAAAGGAGGTGGTTTGTAAGCTGGGTCCAGTACCATAGTATCATCCAGTGGGAGTTGTGCAGGATTCATGGCTTACAGGAGCTGAGTTGGAGAACACATAGAAGGATTGGAACGAATATAGATGAAAGATTTTGCATAGGTAACCTCTTCCCATTTACTGGCTCACTGGCAGTATGTATTAAGATCCCTTAAAACAACTGGGCCTAAGGTTCCATTAATTGGCCATTGAGAACCATTATCTAGTGAGTACCGAGTCCAGACTTCATTGCAAAGAGATATCAATTGTGATGCCTTTAAAGGAGGTGTAAACTTTAAGGATTCAAGGTTTTCTAGGAGACATCCCAGAGATATATCTGGGGATATGTGTGAGGAAACTTGGTTGCCCATGCTCTGGAAGTTCCTGGTGTTCTTACCGGCATCTCAGAGAACAACTCAGAAACCAAAAAGGAAATCAGCCAGCTAGAGTGCCCAAGTCGTCACAAAGACCTCTAGTGGCTACCCAGTATGTCCCGAACTTACTGTGGGAAGTGCTCCACCCTGGCCAGGCATTTCAGCTGACCCACTGGGGTCCCAACCCGCTGGGGGACTATACAGAAAGAGCAGCTTCCGAGAGAGCAGGATCCAGATGGGCGCTGTCTCTGTTATGTTGGCTGAGTCTAGGCCCTGAGTTCTTTGGCAGAGCTGGCCAGGCTCTGTTCCGTGAACTTGAGGCTACTCCCTGTTGACAGGCCCTGCCAATAGTATGATGGCATCTGCATTAGAGTTTTTAGTGAACTGTTAAAATGGGATCGTGGAAGCCCAGCCTATGAGGCAAGTGGAAATGGCACAGCTCACTTGGTTTAAAGTTTCTGTGCCCCGGGACAGTGGTGGGTCATGTGGTGGAAATGGTGGGATGTCTCAATCCTAACACCCTTTGGCCTTTGTGTGAGCCCCAGTTGGTCCTTTCTCAGGCCACTGTTTTGGAACAAATGGAGACAAAGTCTTAATAGTGGTTGATCCCTTCTGACTGGGATTTAAAAACACAGCAGGAGGTGGGGTCAGCAAGAGTTCTGGCTTGGAGAGGGGAAAGGGAAGTTTTGAGCTGAGCTGCTGTGCTTGGAGAGAGCATGCAGCTGCAAGGCAGTAGGAATCTTACCGTGGATGTTGTGTTCAGTATCTGCAGCTGCATCCACTGGGTGCCCCTCTGGCACACCAAGAGCTGGTGGCTGCTGACTTTTCTGCTTAATGCAGTCCTGGGTTTCAGTACCAATTTTATATTTTGGGTGGATAAACCAAGCAGCAGACCAGGCCAAGGTGTTCCAAGTGGGAGAGGTTTTATATGTGGGAATGGCGGGGAGTGGCAAAGTAGTTAGAAAGGTAGAGATGAGGAGAGAGAAAGAGGGGTGAGAGAAGAAAGAGGAGAAAGAGAAGAGAAGAGAGCAAGGAGGGTGTGACTTCCTATTTCATACAGAAAATGACGTCTCACCAGTGAGGGTGGGAACTGAGCCAAGTGGATTGTGGGATTGAAGGTCGTTGTCCTGGCAAAACAGGTCAAGGGTCACATGGTTAGAGTGGGACTTGGAGTATCCTGGTGCTAACAGAAAGACTATTAATGACTACTTCTGTTTCTTTAAGGAATATGAGGCTTTTCAGATCTTCATTCTAATCCTGATTTAATTTTGGTACCTGGCATCTGTCTAGGAATTTGTGCATTTCATCCAGGTTTTCCAGTTTTGTTGAGTATAGCCCTTTGTAGTAGGATCTGATGATGTTTTGGATCTCCTCACGTTTTGTTATGTCTCCATTTTCATTTCTGATGTTTTAAATTAGGATACTGTCCCTATCCTATCTTGTTAGTCTGGCTAAGGGTTTATCTATGTTGTTGATTTTCTCAAATATCCAGCCCCTGGTTTGGTTGATTCTTTGAATAGTTCTTTTCTTAGTTTCACTGTGTCTCTGTTTAGTTTCTGTTTCCATGATTTGCCCATTGATGAGAGTGGGGTGTTAAAGTTTCCCACTATTACTCTGTGTGGTACAATGTATAAACTTTAGTAAAGTTTCTTTTATGAATCTGGAGGCCCTTGCATTTGGAGCATAGGTGTTGAGAATTGAGAGTTTATCTTGGTAGATTTTACCTTTGATGAGTATCCTTAACTTTTTTGTTAACTTAAGGTTGAAAGTCGATTTTATTCGATGTTAGAATGTCTACTCCAGCCATTTCTTGTGAGTGATTTGGGGTGTCGCCTCTCCTGAGTCAGAACATGGGGGAGTCCTCACTTTGTAGGTCTTTCATTCTTATCTAAAGTTTTTTCTTTTCTGAACCATGGGCAGCAAGAATCTAACTGATCTGAAAAATCTTCTAAAAATTGTTCTTCAAATCCTACTCCTCTCAACTGAAGCAGCTCTTGAAGGCTGCAGTCAAATACCTGTTTAGAATTTTCTATTCCCATTTTCTGCTGTCAACCCCTAAGAGGAATCAGTACATGAGGTGATATTTCCTAATATGACCTCTTTATATCCTTTGTATAATGCTCTTCTGATTTTTACTGATGGCTCCTCAAAAGAATGAGCTGGATATCTTACGAATAATCAACAGGTAGTCATACAGACTCCTGGCCTCTCAGCTCAGTTAACAGAGCTGACAGTGGTACTGAATGTTTTACAGTCTGTGAATGATGTTTTTAATATTTTTACTGATAGTTTTATGTTACACAATCAATTCCCTTATCGGAGACTTATGGTACATTTAACTTTAATACACCAGCAGGATCTCTGTTTTCACAATTGCAAAATATCATTCTTGGTTGAAAAAAATCTGTTTTATGTTGGCCATATATGAGCTCATTCTGGTCTTCCTCGATCTTTAGCTGCAGGCAATGATTGCATTGACAGAGTTCTAATAGGAGAGGCCTTAGTTTCAGATCCTTTTTCATTGGCTAGATGTGATCATGAAAAATTTCTTCTCTCTAACCATACCTTTGAAAGATCCTGAGAGAGAGTGAAAAATTATTTAAGCCCCTAGACTTGAGTTCAAAATAGACCTCACTTATGGCAGGGAGTAAAAATTTAACTCGCCCCATTGTTCCAGGTTGTACTAACCACAAAGTAGAAATTTAACTTGCCCCATTGTTTCAGGAAATGATTGTAATCTTTGTACAGAATACTCTAACTGGTCCTTGAACCTGTTATGCTTGCCAAATGCTATAGCCCAATGCCATGTGTTTGTGGTTTATGCCTTTATAAATCCATTATCCTTTGAGCTCAGAGTCGACTCCTCTACCCCTGCATGGGATACGAGTCGTCCCTAGTTCACTGGCCTTTCCCGAATAAACCTCTTGCTGTTTGCATCAAGATTGGTCTCTTCTGAGTTCTTGGGCATCACATCATCCTGAGACTTGAGTGTCTACCTGTTTCAGTGCTCTTTCATCTTGGGGGCTTGTCTGGGATTTGTGACCACTTTGAGCTCTGAAGATCCCCCCCTTGGAGGTAAGATTATGCCTGTCTTTGTCCTCTGGTTTGTCTCCTTAATCTTTGCATGTGGCGCCGCTCGAAATTGGTTTTGGTTTTTATTTGGATATTTTTCTGGTTTATTTTCTGTTTCAGGGGAAGCCCCTATCTGAAGGTCAAGAATGACGTGATGACCCTCCTCCTGGGGAGAGATTGCCCACCTCTGAGTCTGTCTGGAAGCTTTCTCTGGTTCTGGTTGTCCAAGTGGAAATGGACAGTTGTTAGTTTGTGTCTTATTCTGATTTGTGTGTCCTTTCTGTTTCTTGTGACTTGGATAATGGGACAGACTGTGATGACTCCCCTTAGTCTAACTTTGGACAACTGGACTGAAGTTAGGGACAGGGCTCATAATCTCTCTGTTGAAATAAAAAAACAAAAACAAAAACAAAAACGTGGCAGACTTTTTGTGCCACAAAATGGCCAGCATTTGTTGTTTGCTGGCCTCCAGAAGGCACTTTTGATTTGACCATTTTTGAGATCAAAGCAATTCTTTTTCAGGAAGGACCATAGTCACATCCTGATCAACAACCATACATCATTGTATGGCAGGACCTGGTCCAGGACCCTCCATTTTGGGTCAAACCTTGGGTGTGAAAACAGAAGCTGGACTCCCGAGTTCTGGCTCTCAAAAATTCTGCTGGTAACAAACTGAAAGCAAAGACTCCATCCAAAATCAAGCCTTCCAAGCCCACTGCTCCTCCTAATATCAATCCCAAAATTGAGGAGCCCCCTGAATGGCCCATCCCACTCCCTCTGTCTTATCCCCAACCTCAACACCCTCCCCCTACCCTCAGACAAGCCCCTGATCAGGGTGGGGAAGGAGTGAGACCAGCAGCAGAAACTCGGAGCCACTGCACTCTTAGTCCCAAGGGACCTTACTCTACTGTCAGTCTCCCCCTTAGGACGTAAGGGCCCCCTATGTATCCATCCAATCTTCAGCCCCTCCAGTACTGTACCCTCTCTTCGGCTGATCTATATAATTGGAAGACTAACCACCCTCCTTTTTCAGAGAACCCCACCAGTCTAACTGGACTGGTAGAATTGCTCATGCTGTTATATCAGCACACCCAGGATGATTGTCAGCAAATTTTACAGGTCCTCTTCACTATTGATGAAAAAGTGAAGATACTCATGAAGCCAGGAAAAAATGTTCCTGGACCCAACAGGTTTCCCATGACCCTCCCAAATGAAACAGATGCCGTTTTCCCCTTGGATCATTCTATCTGGGACTTCAACATGGCAGCGGGTAGGGAACAACTGACCATCTACCGCTGGGCTCTCATGGCAGGCCTCTGAGAGGCAGCAAGATGCCCCACTAATTTGGCTAACATAAGAGAGGTGCTTCAGGGCCCTGTAGAATCCCCATCTGTGTTTTTAGAATGACTCATGGAAGACTATCAAAGGTATACTCCTTTTGACCCAAGCTCAGAGGGGCAGCAGGTGGCAGTGGCCATGGCTTTTATAGGGCAGTCAGCATCGAACATTAAGAAAGAAGTGCAGAGATTAGATGGGTTGCAGGACCTTGCTTTATCTGATTTAGTGAAAGAAGCAGAGCAAGTGTATCATAAGAGAAAAACAGAAGAAGAAAATAAAGGGAAAAAAGGAAGCTGAAGAAAGAGAAGAAAGGTGGGATGAGAGGCAGGAAAGAAATCTGACTAGAATCCTGGCTGCAGTTGTGGGAGAAGGAAAAAGAACAGGAAGGTAGCCAGTGTACCAGGGCAACAAGCAGTTCCCCCAAGGAGTCTCTGGTGCCCAAAACCATGGACCTGCATGCCACTTACATAAGGATCAATGTGCTTATTGCAAGGAAAAAGGGCATTGGGCTAGAGAATGCCCCAAGAAGAAAAACAAAGACCCCAAACCAAAAGTGCTGACTTTGGGAGAAGATAGTGATTAACAGGATCAGGCTCAGACTCCCTTCCTGAGCCAAGGGTAACCCTAAAAGTTGAGAAGACCACGGTGGAATTTCTGGTGGATATGGGAGCTGAATATTCAGTCTTAAAACAACCTTTAGGGAAACTAAAAAAATGAAAGAACTATTGTAATTGGGGCTACAGGTCAAAAGCCTTACCTGTGGACAACTTCTAGAACTGTTGATTTGGGGAAAAGGCAAGTGGCCCATTCTTTTTTAGTGATATGTGAGTGTCCTGCCCTGCTACTGAGGAGATCTATTGACTAAATTAAAGGCTCAAATCAGGGTTATGTGTGTTGGACCAGAAGTCTCCTGGGCAATACCCCCTACTTCCATTATTTTAACTATAGGGAAGGAGGAAAAATATCATTTACATGAAGCCCCAACACAAACCAGCTTTGACATTGAAGGCTGGTTGACAACTTTTCCTCAAGCATGGGTGGAAACAGGGGAAATGGGAATGGTGAAGCAAGTACCTCCAGTAGTGGTGGGAATAAAAATGGATGCCACTCCATTTGGGTTTTGACAATACCCAATAAGTCAAGAGCCACTAGAAGGAATCAGACTTTATATTCTGAGACTCTTGCAGCTTGGCATCCTAGTCCCATGCCAGTTCCCCTGGAATACCGCCTCCTTCCTGTCAAAAAGCCTGGAACTAGAGATTATAGACCAGTACAAGACCTCAGGGAGGTCAACAAAAGGATTCAGGATATACATTCCACTGTCCCAAATCCACATAATCGACTCAGCCCATTGCCAACAGAGAAAAAAATGGTATAATGTTTTAGATCTAAATGATGCCTTCTTTTGCTTAAGACTACACCCCTCTAGCCAGCCAATTTTCGCTTTTGAGTGGCAAGAACCAGAATCTGGAGTTACTGGACAGTTGACATGGACTAGGCTGCCACAAGTTTTCAAACACTCCCCTAGTATATTCGATGAGGCATTACATTGAGATCTAGCCTCTTTTATGACTACTAACCCACAAGTGACCCTCTTGTAATATGTGACCTGCTTCTGGCTGCCATCACCAAAGAAGAATTCCAGTAGGGTACTAAATAACTCCTGGCAGAACTGGGTGAGTTGGTGTACTGGGCGCTGGGTAAAAAGGCTCAGTTGTGCCTGACCAAAGTCATGTACCTGGGATATGCCTTGAGAGATGGAAAGAGATAGCTGATGGAGGCCCAGAAAAAGATCTGGGTCACCATGACCCAGATTCTAAACACAACTACCCCTCACCAGGTAAAAGAATTCCTGGGCATGGCTGGGTTTTATAGGTTATGGACACGTTGGATTTGCCACCCTTGCCACCCCGCTTTATCCTCTCACTAAAAAAGGAGGTGAATTAGAATGGACTGAGACACAACAGGAGGCCTTCCTCAAGATCAAACAGAATTTGCTCACTGCTCCCGCTCTGGCCTTGCCAGAGCTCACCAAGCCTTTTACTCTGTATATGGATGAACCGGCTGGTATATCAAGAGGAGTCCTAACCCAGACCCTAGGACCATGGAAGCGGCCTGAGGCCTACTTATCAAAGAAACTGGACCCAGTGTCCAGTGGATGGCCATTGTGCCTCAAGGCCATTGCAGTCATGGTCCTTCTTGTCAAAGATCCTGACAAATTAACTCTGGGACAAAAAGTTACTATTGTACCGCACCCATGCTCTGGAAAGCATAATTAGACAATCCCCTGAACGATGGATGACCAACGCCTGAATGCCCCACTACCAGGCCCTTTTATTGACTGATCATGTAATATTTGCACGCCTCACACCTGCTACACTTAACCCTGCTATCCTGCTGCCTGTGATTGGAGATTCAACAGTGATCCATCAGTGTGTCCACATCTTGGCAGAAGAGACCGGAATTAGAAGAGATCTGAAAGACCAGCCCTGAGTAGGGAGTCCCAGCTGGTATACAGATGGCAGCAGCTTCATGGGGCAGAGGTGGTAGATGGGAGAAAGGTCATTTGGGCCAGTAGCCTGCCAGATGGACCTCAGCTCAAAAAACTGAACTCATTGTCTTAATTCAAGCCCTCTGTCTGGCAGAGGGTAAAAGCATCAACATTTATAGACAGCAGGTACGCCTTTGCTACTGCCCATATTCATGGTGCAATCTACCAGCAGAAGGGGTTATTAACCTTGGCAGGAAAAGAAATTGAAAACAAAGAAGAGATTTTGAGCCTTCTTGAGGCCATCTACTTACCAAAAAGTGTGGCAATCATGCATGGTCCAGGACACCAAAAGGGACTTCATTTTGTAACCAAAGGAAACCAGATGGCTGAGTTGACAGCCAAACAGGCAGCTCAAGGTACCATAATATTCAATCTATACCCAGAAATTGATTGGCATAATTTAAGGGAAAGCAGCTTCCATTATTCCCAAGAAGACGTAGATCCTATGGAAGCATTAGGACATCAGACACATTCCCCTTATCAAACCCATATCTGTGATGGGAAGCCCATCCTACCCATCAGAGAGGCACGTGAGTACATTAAAAACTTACATTCTCTGACTCATCTAGGAGCCAAAAAGCTTAAAGAATTGGTACAGACTCCTTTTTTTTGTGTGTGTGTGTGTGGGGGGGTGTTTGTTTCTTTATCAAGACAGGGTTTCTTTGTATAGCCCTGGCTGTCCTGGAGCTCACTTTGTAGACCAGGCTGGCCTCGAACTCAGAAATCTGCCGGCCTCTGCCTCCCGAGTGCTGGGATTAAAGGCGTGCGCCACCACACCCAGCTTGGTACAAACTTCTAATTATTATGTTATTGAACTCAATGATATAGTGTAGGAGGTGGCAAGAAGCCGCCACACCTGCACATTGACTAATCTAGGAAAGTTGCTTTTTACCCCAGGAAGAAGACTATGATTAGATAGGCCAGGAGCCTATTGGGAAGTGGATTTTACTGAAATCAAACCTGCCCGATACAGGTGGAAGTACCTGTTAGTATTTACAGATAATTTTTCAGGACAGGTTGAATCCTTCCCTACCAAAAATGAAACTGCCAACATTGTGGCCAAGAAGATCATTGAAGAAATTGTCCCCAGATTTGGGATCCCCAAGGTAATCCGGTCAGACAAGGGGCCCACCTTTGTTGCCAAGTTAAGTCAGAGACTGGCCAGGATGTTGGGGATGAATTGGAAATAACAATGTGCATACAGACCCCAAAGTTCAGGTCAGGTAGAAAGAATGAATAGAACATTAAAGGAGACTAAATTAGCCTTAGAGAATGGCGAAAAAGATTGGACAGTACTCCTTCCCTTTGCCTTATTCCAGGAAAGAAACACCCCAGAAAAGTATAAATTAACCCCTGATGAACTCCTGTGTGGTGGCCTTCCTCCTCTCACCGAGTCAGGAGTAGTCCACGATCCTGATGCTTCATTGTCTAAACCTTGGTTTGCTCACTTAAAAGCTCTGGAAACTGTGAGAAAGGAGACCTGAGGTTTCATTTGGGAAGCTTACAAACCCAGATACCTAGCTGTATCCCACTCGTTCCAAGTTGGAGACACTGTCTACATCCTAAGACACTGTGCTGGGAACTTGGAACAGTGGTGGAAGGGAACCTGTTTGGTACTGATGACTACCTCCACTGCTTTGTAAGTACAGGGGATTGCTGCTTGGATTCATGCTTCGCACCTCAAAAAGGTACCAACCCCTAAAGATGAATGGGACCTGGAAACTACAGATGACCCTCTTAAGCTGCATTTATGTCACAGAAGGGACAAGACTGATGAGCAAGGCTAACTATAATCCCCAGGCACCCCAGAAGTTGACTTGGCAAGTGTTATCTCAAACAGGAGAAGCAGCTTTTGCCATTTCAAAGGAGGCACCCCAAGGGACGTGGTGGCTGCCCCTATACTTTTGTTTCTGCCAAATTAATTCTGCAGTCATGAGTACAGCCCCCCAAACCTGGTATGAAGCTATCAGTTTTGCCTAAAGATAGCACATCCCCTGACTCAGCTAGTGGGACCTAACCAGGTAGAGGCTGACCAAGGACCCCCAAACACCAAGCCACCCCTACCTGTACCACAACCTTCACTGACTTTGCCCATCTCATCCCATTCATCTTACCACTTTCAGCAACCTTTCTGTTGCCACAGCCAAAACAGGACAGAGGTTAACCAATCTTGTACAGGAAGACTTTAGTGTGATAAACCGAACAAATCCTGATATGACTGAGTCTTGTTGGCCTTGCCTAGTTTCAGGACCTCCTTATTATGAAGGATTGCAGTGTCTGGAACATTCAATTCCACCTCCAGTCATGAGGCTTTTGGTTGGGGAACCAGCCATATATTAACCCTTACTAAAGTTACAGTTACAGGTACCTGCCTGGGGAACCCACCAGCTGCTTATAGACACCTATATAATACCACCCTGAAGAGCCTTAGCACTTCTAACGTTGAGTATCTATTCCCTGGTCTAGACAAATGGTGGGCCTGCAGTACAGGACTAACTACTTGTGTATCTACTTCAGGGATTGATAATACCAAAGACTACTGTGTACTCACATAGTTAATGCCCAGAGTCCTTTACCACCCTACTAACTCTTTTGTAGACAAATTTGATGGGCGTCTAACCCACTATTGGAGAAAGCCTGTCACAATGACCTTGGCAGTCATCCTGGGCATCAGAGTCTCTGTGGGTGTAGGGACAGGCACTACTGCTCTCATACAACAGTCCAATTATTTCCAAGAACTAAGATCGGCTATGAATGAGGATTTGAGAGCATTAGAGCAATCCATAACTAAACTTAAAGAATCTTTAACTTCACTTTTAGAAGTGGTCTTACATAATAGGTGGGGTTTAGACTTGCTGTTTTTAAAATAAGTAGAGCTGTATGCTGTACTTAAAGAAGAGTGTTTTTTTTATATAGATCATTCTGGAGTAATCGAAGAGTCTACGAAAAAACTGAGAGAATGAGACAAATGTCAGAGAGAGAGAGAGAGAGAGAGAGAGAGAGAGATGTCAGTCAAGCATGGTTTGAAGGATGGTTTAATAAGACCCCTTGGCTGACCACTCTGATCTCCACCCTAATGGGACCCTTGATTATCTTGTTGCTATTTCTTATAATAGATAATAGGAACATGCATTTTAAATGGGCTAGTAGCCTTTATTAGAGAGAGGTTTAGTGAAGTACAGTTTTTAGTCTTGAAACAACAATATCATTCCTTAAGGAACCAGGAGTTTCAGGAAGAAGATAGTGTCTAGTTCTAAGATTAGAACTATTTACTAGAAAGAGTGAGGAATGAAAGATCCTGAGAGAGAGAGTGAAAAATTATTTAAGCCCCTAGACTTGTGTCCAAAATAGACCACACTACTAATGTCAGGGAGTAAAAGTTTAACTTGCCCCATTGTTCCAGGATGTACAAATCACAAAGTAGAAGTTTAACTTGCCCCATTGTTTCAGAAAATGATTGTAATGTTTGTACAGAATATTCTAACTGCTCCTTGAACCTGTTATGCTTGCCAAATGCTACAGCACAATGCCATGTGTTTGTGGTTTATGCCTTTATAAATCCCTTACCCTTTGAGCTCAGGGTCAACGCCTCTACCCCTGCATGGGATACGAGTTGTTCCCCGTGCACTGGCCTTTCCCAAATAAATCTCTTACTGTTTGCATCAAGATTGGTCTCTTAAGAATTCTTTGGCATCACGTCATTCTGAGACTTGAGTGAGGGTCTCCCTGTTTCAGGGGTCTTTCACCTTAAGGCTCTGACATAAGATCATTAAGGAACAGCCAAGAATGATTGAAAAAAAAATGCTCTAAATGTATCGTTTAGGGGTTAATCCACAAGGCCTTATGTCCAATCATATTTGGAAAATGTATGTAACTCATTATTCAGAATTTGGAAAAATAAATATATACATGTTTGTATTGACACTTGTTCAGGATTTCTTTTTGTTTCTCTACATATGAGAAAGACCTCTAGAAATATAACTGATCATTGATTACCAGCCTTTAATGCTATGGGATTGCCTAAAGACATTAAGACAGATAATGGGCCATTCTATACAAGCAAAAAAATTATTTCATTTTGTAAGGAATTTGCTATCAAACATAAAACTGGAATTCCTTATAACCCAATTGGACAAGGAATTGTTGAATGTGCTCATCACACTCTGAAAAGTTGGGTTTTAAAAACAAAACAAGGGAAATTATAACCCCAAGGTCACCAAAACAACATCTCATTTTTGTCTTATTTGTTTTAAAATTTTTGCAAACTGATATTAAAGGTCAGTCTGCAGGGGATAGCCACTGGCATCCAGTTACTTCCAGTTCTCATGCTATGGTTAAATGGCAGGACCCATTAACTAACATGTGGAATGGTCCAGACCCTGTTTTAATTTGGGGAAGAAGTTTTGTCCAAGTCCAGCTGCAGCATGAGGTACAACCTTGGCTATCCCTGGAACACAGCTTCTTTGTGCTCACAGAAAACAGTTCCCAGAAGATTTCACCTCAGTGATGCTGGTCTTTTCTTAATCACTGCTAATTTCTTAGCTCCAGCTAATGAGCATCAATTGTCCAGGTAGTTCCTTCTATTATTCACTCTAAAGCCAGAGCCACATGGCATAAACTGCAGAGTTCTGCTGTTTGCAGGAGCTAGAACATGACCCCCTTGTTCTATTACATTATCATCAGCTTTCTGTTCTCCAACTCCTTCACTACCAAAGATTGGCTCTTCTGAGTCTTGCTCTGTAGATTGACCTTGAACACAGAGATTAGCAAGCCTGTCCCCTGAGATTAAAGGTGTGTACCACCATGCCTGGATCTAAATTTAGCTGGGTAGGATCTTGCCCCAAGGTCCCTTAATCTGTTATCTGCTAGAACACAGAATTTTGCTCCATTTCACTTCCTTGTACCCCTTTAATAATCAAACCATATATTTTATATATTTCCTTTCTAAGCTTGCTATGCTTGTTCAAACTTCTCTTCATAAGGCTTAACCAGAGAACAAAGTCTCTGCTGGGCTTTTTTGAAACTTCATTGGTCAATGCAATTAATCTGAGTCTCTCCTCCTTATCCTCAGACTTTTCAGACAAGGGCAAAAAGTAGCCACATTCTTCACCAAAATGCCACAAAAGAGTCTTTATGCCACATCCTGAAATTCTTCTCTTTTGAAGTCTCTTGGACCAGGTCAACACAGTTCAAATCACTCCCAGCAACAAAGATTTTCATATTCCTACTGGGATGACCCATTAAGCCCCATTTAAAGCATTCCACTGCTTTCCAAATTCCAAGTCCCAAAATCCACATTCTTTCAAATAAAAATATGGTCAGGCCTATCACAGCAATACCCCACTCTCTGGTACCAACTTTTTTCTTAGTTAGGGTTTTACTGCTGTGAACAGACACCATGACCAAGGCAAGTCTTATAAAATACAACATTTAATTGGGGCTGGCTTACAGGTTCAGAGGTTCAGTCCATTATCATTAAGGCAGGAGCATGGCAGTATCCAGTCAGGCATGGTGCAGGGGGAGCTGAGAGTTCTATGTTTTCATCCAAAGGCTGCTAGTGGAAGACTGACTTCCAGGGAACTAGGGAGAGAGTTTTAAGCCCACACCCACAGTGACACACCTATTCCAACCAGGTCACACATATTCCAACAAGGTCACAACTCCAGATGGTGCCACCCTCTGGTCTAAGAATATAAAAACCATCACAGGGAGTTATGGATGTGTCAGAATTCCTGGGAGTCAAGCTGCCTATTTTTCTGAAATAGATCAGACCCTCTCAGAAACCATAGGCAACTCTGGCCAAGACAATTATTCATATTGTTTGTCTTCATCAATCTCTCTGCCAATAGAAATTTAGTCCTACAATCACATTTCATTGTTGTAGCAAAACTACTTCTGCAACCACACTCTACAATGCACATAAATTCATATAGTCAATCAGTTCTTCCTCACTACAGTTCCTTCCTCCCACCTTTTGTTCCAGGATCCAACTATATAAGGCATTACCTGGTAATTAAGAGAGATTTCATTATCTTTTTCTTATCTAGCTTGAGTCATATTCACAAAAAAATAAAACAAATACAAACAAAAAGGCCAGCAAATATACTGATCAAGAAAGAAGTCAAATAAACAAAGTATATTGCTGGGACAGACCTGATTATGTTGCTTATTGGCTGAATGTGGACTTGTATCTTTTGAATTATAAACGCTGTTGAGTACTTAAGGAAGAGCTTAATAGGTGATACTAGTATCAGTGTGGAAGACAATGGTACTAAAAGCAATGCAGATTTTGATGACTAGCTCAAGAGATTTCATAGTAGTAAAATGAAAATAGGTGGCATAGAGACCAGTTTTGAATTATTTTTCAAAATATGTGTCAGTTTATCGCTTTCATAAATTGTTATCATTTGTACTTGGCATAATTTAAAAAAAAATTCTTTCTTGAATTCATAAAGTTTTATTAAACCCCTGTGTGCTGGTGTGTCGTTACCTGACTGAGGTAACCCAATCACAAAAGCACACACATGGTATGCACTCACTGATTAGTGGATATTAGCCCAGAAACTCAGAATAGGAAGGATGCAGTTCACAGAACGCATGAAGCAGAGACTGAAGGAATGACCGTCCAGAGACTGTCCCACCTGGAGATCTATCCCACATAAAGTCACCAAACCCAAACACTATTGTGGATGCCAATAAGTGCTTGCTGACAGAAGCCTGTTATAGCTGTTTCCTTAGAGGTACTTGACAAATACAGAGGTAAATGCTCTCACCCAACCATTGGACTGAACACAGGGTCTCCACTGAAGGAGCTAGACTAATTACACAAGGAGATGAAGGAGTTTCCAGCCCCATAAAAGGAACAAGAATACGAACTAACGAGTACTTCCAGAGTTCTCAGGGACTAAACCACCAACCAAAGAGTATAAATGGTGGTACTCACAGCTCTAGCTGAATATGTAGCAGATGATGGCCTATTCAGTCATCAATTGGAGGAGAGGCTCTTGATCCTGTGAAGGCTCTATGCCCCACTGTAAAGAAATGCCAGGGCCAGGAAGCAGGATTGGGCCAGTTAGTGAGCAGGGGGGAGGGAGGAGTGAATAGGGGGATTTTAGAAGGGAAATTAGGAAAGGGGATAACATTTGAAAAGTAAATAAAGAAAATATCTAATTTTAAAAAAGGAAATGAATATTCCAAGGTCTCTTACTCTATGCAGTTTGTCCTGTTGTGTGTATCTTCTTTGTTCATATCTAAGAAAAACTTCTCTGATGAAAACTTAGCAAGAAACTAATTAATGATTATAGCAGAATGTTGCTAGGAATTCTTTTGTTGCTTTTCTCTTATGGCAGAACAGTAGCACTTGAATTTCCCTAAGTCCCATAGAGCATCTCATCTCAGGTTCATGGCAACCAGAGCAGTGTAAATCATGGGTTCTACCTCATATACTGGACATTAAATGAAATCTGGTTGTTGTAGGATATTCCTCCAATGTTTTACTGCTACTGAAACAGAGTATCTTACAGTCAGGTCAACACTGAACATCAAATGATTTGTAGCTGTCATGGTATTTATATTTCCACATGTTAGATTGTGGAATATCATCTATTCCTGTGAACATTAGTCACTGGTGTTGAAGGCAGACTTTAGTTAATCACAAACATGAATGTTCCAATTTCACAGAATATATAGTTGTTTGCCTCAGGTTTAGGGCCCTATATGGAGAGTTTTTGGTACTGCTTATAGAAATTTGGTAAGTACTTGTCACTGGGCTCAAGGAAGTAAGCTCAGATAAGAGTATTCACATTTGGACTGATGCGAAGATCAAGGTTAACACAGCCAGGGAATGTGTGACTTTCTTTTTCCTTGGTAACCCTGAGAAGCCCCCAGACCCAGAGACTCAAGGACTTTGTTTATTGCTTTGTTTGATTACTACCTGCTGTGATCTCTTTGTTCTTTGCCTTGTTTAAACATTTTGTCTTTCATCTGAGAACTGACTATATTCTTTGGATGTACATAGATTGATTTAAAAGCAGACTGGGAAAAAATAAAGCCACTTCAGCCTCAGCACTGGTTATGATTGTCTAATTGTATTTTTCTTATCAATTCTCGCTCCGGTCCTTGTGCCCCTGTTGACTGACTGAATTGGACTGGTCAGGCCTACCTTCATTTTTGGGGTGAACGCAGTTGTAATATTCTCGACTTCTGGGAGTTTTTATGGTGAGCCTTTTTACAATAATTCAGTTAGACATAACTCACATTTGATACTGGATGTCTCATTAGATGCTGAGAAATGTTTAGTTGTGTTTTTGTTTCCACTCTCATAAAATGTCCTATTTTAATGTCTTTCATATTTATATACATTTTAAATATCTCTGACTATAGTACTTCTCCATATGTTCCTTCAAATGGTGCTTAGTGTTAGTTATTTCTCTTCATATTTTTCAATTACCACCCTATTACTTCTGCCTTCACTATGATCCTCATTAAACATTCTCCTCTACCCTGTAACAGATCTCTGTTTATTTAAAATTGTATATTCAAATCACCTTCTGAGGGTGATCCTTTCCTCCCTCCCCCATATTCACTTACTCTATAACTAACTGATAATAAAAATTGTATATTATTTAATATTTAATATCTACCATAAACATATAAGCAAGTAAATACCATGTGTGTGTTTCAGTTGGGTCTGATTTATTGTATCCTGGATGATTTTGTAAGCTCCATCCATTTACCAGTTTATTTCCTGAGTTTATTTATTGACAAATGAGTAATACTAAATTCTGTAAATGTTCTACATTTCCTTTTTCTATTATTACATTTTGGGCATCCAGACTGTTTCAAATTTTTCAATTTTATGGATAGAGAAGCAACGTATATAGTTGAGCAAATACTTCTTTTTTAAGGATCTTTATCCTCTATACCTAAGATTTATCCCCAAAAGTATAATCACTGGATCTTCAGGTAGATGTACCCCCTGTTTACTGAGGAACTGCCACAATGATTTCCATATAGACTGTTAAAACTTGTCCTTCCATCAACAATTGATGAAAGTTCCCCGTACCTCACATTCTCCACAGCATTAGTTTTCATTGGTTTTATAGTTCTTAACCATCCTCACAGTTATAAAATCTCTGTGTCATGCTGATTGTCGTTTCCATGATGACTAAGAATGCAGAACACTTTTCTTTCCTGTATGATTTTATCTTTCTTTTTTATTGGATGTTATTTACCCTAACCCTTTACCAACACCCCCCACCCCCATAAACTCTTATCCAATCACACTCCTGCTGCTGTTTCTGTGAGGATGTTCCCACACAATTCTACTCAGTCACTAACTGGGGTGAAGTTCTAAAGGCAATTACAACCATAACAATTTAGAGAAGCATGGTCAGGTCTGGCAAAATGCCAAGCAAGATGCCCTAAGCTATGTGAATAGTGGGGGTGGGCCCAATGCAGCAAAAAAGTACAAACCAAAACATGCCAAGATTCTAAACTGATAAGATATTTAGGTTGAAGAACAATATAAGACAAAGAAAGATAAGCATAAAGGTTATAATATATATTCATATATATGTGAAAATAAAGTCCTTAGGGAGTAATTTTGGAATTATAAAAGAAAAGTATTTTCTATATTTTGAATGGAGGAATGTACAATAACACAATGTATCTGGATTCTATCAATATTATCTTCCTTTGCTTATCAGAATAAAAATATGTACTTTTGCAGTAATTACACTTTTGTATGTCATCTTTGGCGAGAAATCAGAATACGAATGACTTGGAGAAAGAAGAAACTGAACAATTAGATTCCTAGAGACCATACACAGAGGTTGAAAGAATCTTTGAATGAAAATCAGAAACTCTCAAAGAACAATAAGATTAAAAAATATAATTCCAGACACGAAGCAGCCACAGGAGTTGGAGAAATTATAGTGGCAACCAAGGAAATACCATAAGTTGACTTAAGAACCCAGATTTTGCTCATTGGTGCTAACTTAAGACAATGGTACACAATGGATCTTGTGCTTCATTTTTAAGACTTTGGAGAACTGAATATGTATACACACTGATATATCATAAAATTTATAAATGCTCAGAGTTTCACTGGGCTTTTGCCTTGAGATGTGAGGGGAATGAATCTGAAATTGAATATTTATTAGAGATGATGGTGCTTTTGGAAGTGCCTATACAGCATAAAACTCATGATGTACTGACATATATCCCCATTAAAATACACCAATTTTATGAACATAAAGCTTATTGTGGAGATAACATACAGGTCCTGCAGGTCAAGCCATTAAAGAAAAGAAAAAAAGAAAGAGGATAAAAGGACCTTGAATTGAATTAAATGTTCATAAAAAAGAAGGGAGATATGATATCTCCTAAGAAGGGAGATAAGATATCTCCTAGATATTATTTAAAATGTGCTTTGTTAATTTTCTTTTTTAATTATCTTATTAAATTTTATTCATTATTTTATTTACTTACATTTTAAATGTTGTTCCCATTCCCAGTCTCCCTTCTGTAACCCCCCTATTATATTCCATCATCTTTTTGCCTATAAGAGGGTGCACCTTTACCCCACACACCCACTCCCACCTCACTCCTATAATATTGTCCTATGCTGGGGCATAAAGCCTCCACAGGACAAAGGGTCTCCCCTCCATTGATGCCAGATAAGGTAATCCTCTGCTACATATGTAGCTGAAGCCATGGACCTATACATGTATACTGTTTATTTGGTGGTTTAGTCCTTGGAAGCTCTGGGTTGTCTGATTTGTTGATATTGTTGTTCTTTCTGTAGGGTTGCAATCCCATTTAGCTTGTTCAGTTCTTCCCCTAACTATCCCATTGAGGTCCCTAGACTCAGTCAAAAACTTGTCTGTGAGTATCTGCATCTGTAATAGTCAGATGCTGGCAGAGCTTCTTAGAAGTCAGCTTTGCAATATATGTTTGAGTGAAAAGCTATGGTCAAATATTTGTAATTTTTTCCTTCACAAATTTTCCATTGGAAGAAAAGTACTAGACATGTGTAGAAAGAAAATAGGAATTCTGATACCATTTATAAAACAAAAATTACAGGGTAGTAATGTCATATAGCCTACATATCATCTTTATCAGAGTCAAGACTGGCACAAGTAAATGTTTGAGTATTTTTGTTTAAATGGTTAATACAATTTTAATGAGTAGTATAAATGAATAACTATGTAAAAGTGAATAAAATAAAGAAGATACTACATTTATTAAAAATACTGAAAGGTTAATAAGAAAAATAAAATCATTAGAATTTTGAAGTAGGTCCATAAGTAAGACATCTGTACAGCAAGAACAGACTTGAGTTTGGATAACTAGGACCTATGTAAAAAGTCAGGCATATTGCCATGTTTACTGTCTCACCACTGAGAGTTTGGACAAGGTAAATTCAGTAACTTGTGTGCCATCTTGTGTGGGAATCAGTAAGGTCTAGTTTTAATGTGTGTCCCTATGTAAATAAACAAAATCGACTCTAATAGTGGAATACATGTGATTTCAAGTATTGGCCTCTATGCATCAACAAACAGCTATGCAACTTGATACACACAGAAACACACAAGAATACACATAATCTTTGAATATACTTAAAGCCAGTTAAAATAATGAAAATTTTATTATCCTGTTCACTAAGTCCTCTGGAGGTACCTTAAGTGGCCTTGAGAAATCTGTTATCCATAGAAGATCTCCATTCTACATCCAATTCTTTGCATATCACTCTCAGACCTGCAAATCATTGATCATACAGGTGAGCTTCCTTTCCTGCAATCATATTCCCTGCTCAATGAATCCTCTGAGCATGCCAAGCTTCCCTGAATATTTTGCTACCTTAGTTCTCCTCCCACTAGTTTGCTGACCTTCATCAAATATGCAGATCATGAACCATACACACTTGCTGATATAGACACATAGTGTCCCAGTTTACACATTAAGACCTACATTATCAGAAACATCAAGGGTAAGACCTTCCCAATATACAATACCACAGGAGCATTCAGGGAACTACGTCATTCAGATGGCCAGAGGCTGTCAAAGGAACACAATCAACAAAAGCCAGGGTAATATGATGAGTTCAGAGCACAGTAAACCCACAAAGCAAGCCCTGAATATCCTCACACAAACGAAGCATGAAAAAAAAAAATAACAGTATATTTCATTTTATAAAGATGATAGAGGCCTTTAAAGATGAAATGAATAAATCTCTTAAAAAATACAGGAAATATAATCAACAGATATAAGGCTTTAGATAGGTAACAAATACATCTATAATGAAATACAGGAAAATGCCACTAAAATGGTGAAGGAAATAAATAAAACTGTTTAAAATTTGAAAATGGAAGTGACAATGAAGAAAACACAATTCTCTAGTTGGAAAGTGTCACCAACAGAGTACAGGATATGGAAGAGAGAATATCAGGCATAGAAGACAAAATAGAAGAAATTAATACTTTAGTCAAAGAAACTGTTAACACTAAAACATCCTGAGACAATACATCCAGGAAATTTGGGATACCATGAATAGAATTAAACTAAGAATAATAGGAATAGAAGAAGGTTCATGGTTCCAATTCCAAGGCCTAAAAATTATTTTCAACAAAGTAATAGGAGAAAATTATCCTAACCTAAAGAAAGTGAATATTAGAAACACACCAGAGAACTCCTACACATGATAAACAACTTCTGCCAAGTAGATTGATATAAAATTAACTCAAACATATCAGTAGCATCCCTCTACTCAAAGGATAAACAGGATGAGAAATAAATTAGGGAAGTAACACCCTTAATAATAGAAACAAATAATATAAATATTGTGGTGTAAATCCAACCAAGCAAAGGAAAGATCTGTATGACAAGGACTTTACGTCTCTGAAAAAAGAAGTCATAGACCTAAGAAGTTGGAAAGATCTCCAGTGCTCATGAATTGGCAGGATTAACATAGTAAAAATGTTCATCTTACCACATGTAATCTACAGATTCAATATAATTGTCTACTGAATTCTAACTCAATTCTCCACAGAGATAGAAAGAGTAATTCTCAACTTTGAATGCAATAATATAAAGCCAAGGATAGTGAAAACAACCCCTGAGCATATACCCAAAAGATTCTCCAACATATAACAATGATACATGTTCCTCTATGGTCATCGCAGACTTATTTGTTATAGCCAGAAGCTGGAATGAACCCAGATGTCCTTCCTCAGAGGACTGGATACCGAAAATGTTGTACATTTATACAACAGAGTACTACTCAGCTATTAAAAATGATGATTCAAGAAATTTTTAGGCAAATGGATGGAATTAGAAAATATCATCATGAGTGAGGCAACCCAATCACAAAAGCACACACAGGGTACGCACTCATTGATAAGTGGATATTGGCCCAAAAGCTCAGAATACTCAAGATACAATTTATAGACCACATAAAGCTCAAGAAGAAAGAAGTTCAAAGTGTGGATGCTTTAGTCCTTCTTAGATGGGGGAACTGAATACTCAAGGGAATAAATATGGAGTCAAAGTTTGGAGTAGAGACTGAAGGAAAGGCCAGCCAAAGACTGCCTCACCTGTGAATCTATCCAGACACCAAGCCAAGACACAACTGAGAATGCCACGATGGGTGTGCTGACCAGAGCCTGATATTCCTGTCTCCTCAGACACTCTGCCAGGGTCTGACAAATAAAGAGGCAGACTCTCACACCCAACTGTTGGACAGAACACAGGGTTCCTAATTGAAGGATTACAGAAAGGACTGAAGGAGCTTAAGGTGTTTGCAACCCATAGGAAGAACAGCAATATCAACCAACCAAGCCTCCTAGATCTCTGAGGGACTAAAGCAACAACAAAAGAGTACACATGTAGGTACCATGCACACCATCCACATTTGTAACAGAGGATGTCCTTGATGTAAACCTAAGTGAGGAGAGGCCTTTTTTTTCCCTGTGAAGGCTCTATGTCCCAGTGTAGGAGAATGCCAGGGAATGGTGCTGGGTGGGTGAGTACATTCACAGAAGCAAGGACGGGGGTGGGGTGGGACAGTGTTTTCTGGAGTGGAAACTTGGAAAGGGATTACATTTGAAATACAAATAAATAACATATCTAGTAAAAATTTAAAAAGTAATGAAAGAAAGAGAGAAAGAAAGAGAGAGTGAGAAAGAAGGAAGGAAAAAAGAAAGATAGAAAGAAAGAAAAGAAAGAAAGAAAGAGAGGAAGAAAGAAAGAGAGGAAGGGAGGAAGGAAGAAAGAAGAAAAGCCAAGAACTACTGGGTGAAGCATCATTGCTCTCCTCAAGCTGTAGTACAGAGCAGTAGTGATAAAAATCACATGTTATTAGTAAATAAACAGACAGATAATAGAATTGAATACCCAGAAATAAACCCACACACATATGGTAACTTGAACTTTAACAAAGAAGTCAAAACCATACAATGATAAAAGAAAGCATTTTCAACAAATGGTGCTGCTCTAACTGGAGGTATGCATATAGAAGAATACAAGTTGATCCATTTTTATCTTCTTATACAAAGGTCAAGTGTAAGTGGGTCAAGGAGTTTTACATAGAAACAGATACGGTGAATCTAATGGAAGAAATTGTGGGAAAGAGAATCAAGCACATAGGCATATAGTAAAACTTCAAGAACATAATATCAATGGCTTAGGATTTAAGATCAAAACTAACAAATGGGAAGTCATGAGACTGAAAATCATTTGTAAGGCAATGGGCATTGTCAAAGGACAAGTTGACAACCAACAGAATATGCAAAACTCTTAGGAACTCTATATCTGATAGAGGTTTAATATGCAAAATAAACAAAGAACTCAAGAAGATAGACTCCATAAATACAAATAACTCCTAAAAAAATGGGGTACAGAGCTAAACAGAATTCTCAACTAAGAAATCTTGAATGGCCAAGAAGCACTTAAATAAGTGCTCAACATCTTTATTCATCAAGAAAATGAAAATCGAAAAGACCCTGAGAATATACCCTACACGAATCAGAATGGCCAAGGTAGAAAACTCAAGTGACATCAGATGCTGTCAAGGACGTTTAGTAAAAGGAAAACTCCCCCTTAGATGCTGTCATTGCAAGTTGGTACAACCACATTTGACATCAATATGGCTGTTCTTTAGAAAACAGGAAATACTTTTACCTGAAGACCTATCTATACCACTACTGGGCAACTGGACATATAACCAAAAGAAGCTCTAACATATAACAAGGACACTTGGTCTACTTTGTTCCTGGCAGCCTTCTTAATAATAGCCCAAGAAGGAAACAACTTAGATGTTCTTCAAACAAATAATGGATTAAAAAATGTACATTTACCCAATGTAATACTACTCAACTATTAAAAATGAGGACTTCATATATTATGTAGTCGAATGGATGGAAGTAGAAAATATCATCTCAGGTGAGGTAACCCAGACCCAAAATTACATACATGGTACATATTTACTGATAAGTAGATATTAGTCTGAATATATATCCAAGAAAACACTCACAGTCTATATTAATTTAAACAAGATGGAACACCAAAATGTGGATGCTTAAATGCAAGTTAGAAGTGGGAAGGAAATAATTACTGGAGTCAGAGGGAGTGAGGGACATGGATGGGATAGGTGAGGGGGAGGAAAAATGGTGGTCAGGATTAGGTATGGGAAGAAACAGGAAGAGTTAAATAATAATAATAATAATAATAATAATAATAATAATAATAAACAGTAATAGTAATAGTAATAATAATAATATATCCTTTTTTGCTTTTAAAAATGGTGGTGGTACAGAGCTAAACATAGAATTTACAACAGAGATTCTGAAACCTAGAAGGGCCTGAACAGATATCTTACAACCTCTAAAATGCCACAGATGCTATGCTAGACTGCTTTATCCAGCAAATCTCTCAATCACCATAAAACTATTAATAAGATATTTCAAGATATGCAATAGTCTCTGCGTTTGGTGGCTGATTATGAGATGGAGCCCCAGGTGGGACAGTCTCTGGATGGTCCATCCTTTCATCTTAGCTCCAAAATTTGTCTCTGCCACTTCTTGCATGGATAATTTATTCCCTATCTTAGGGAGGAATAAAGTATGCACGTGTTGGTCTTCCTTATTCTTGATTTTCTTGCGTTTTGGAGATTGCATCATAGATATTCTAGGTTTCTGTAGTAAAGTTTTGGCAACTGAGTAAAGTGTTGTAAATAAAAAAAATTACTCGATATAAAAAAAGATATTTCAAGATAAATCCAAATTCAAATAGTATCTTTCCACAAATATAGCCCCATAGAAAATACTTGAAGAAAAACTGTGATGTATGTGTGATGATAATATCCAAGAAAACACAGGAAATAAGTAATTTAACACACACATGCACACATACCCCCCAAAAAACTATCAGGACCAAATCAAAATATCAGAAATTAATAATCAATCGTCATTAATATATCTCAAGACCAATAGACTCAATTTTCCAAACAAATGCCCAGGCTAAGGGAATGGATGGGAAAACAGGGTTAAACATTCAGCTGAATTTAATAAACACACCACAGCAATAAAGATAGATATTACCTCATTGGGGTTAGAGAAAAAAATTAAGCAAAAGGACCCAAGAAGCAACTTGAAGAAAACAAGTAGCCACTCTTATATCTAATAAAATACATTTTCAGTCAATCAAAATGAAAAAAGAAAGTGAAAGTTACTTCACACTCATCAAAGGAAATATCAAACAAAATGATATCTCAATTCTGAACATTTCTGCTACACATTTTCAAAAGCAACATTGTTAAAGCTTAAATTGCCCATTTTCCCCACATATTAATAGTGGTAGCCTTCAACATACTACTGTCACAAATTGACATGTCATTCACAGAAAAACTAAACAGCAAAATAATGAAACTAACAGATATTTTTAATTAAAGCCTTTAGCACATCTACAGAATATTTCACTCAAAAACAAGGAATATATCTTCTAATAACCTCATGAATCCTTAACCAAGATTGACCACATAGTCAGTCAGAAGGTAAGCCTCACCAGATTGAAATGATGCCTTCTATTTTATCAGAACACTGTGGATTAAATCTGGACTTCAACAACAACAGAAACACCCAAAAACTTAACTACTCACGAAAGATGACCAACTATGTACTCAATGATCTCTGGGTCAGGGAAGAAATAAAGTAAGAAATGAAAGATTTTTCTAGAATTTAAGACATCAAAATTTATGGGACATAATGAAAGCAGTGGTAATAGGAACATTCTGGCCTCTAATGACTACATAAAGAAATTAGAAAGTTCAGATACCAGTAACTGAACACTATCGCAAAATAAAACAGGAGATAGCACATTAAAGAGAATTAGAACGTGGGGAAAAATAATCAAATTCAGGACTGAAATCATTCAATTAGAAACAAAGAAAACAGAATCCAAAAAACCAAGAGTTTGTTCTTAGAGAATATAAATAAGATAGACTAACACTTGATCAAAATAATCAAAAGTTTAGAGACAATATTCAAATAAGCAAAATCAGAAATGAAAAGGAAGATAGCACAATCGACACTTAGGAAATTCAAATAATTATTGCATCTTATTTCAAAAGCTAGTCTTCCACAAAATTGGAAAATCATAAGTAAATGTATGATTTTTCTAGACATACAATCTTTAAAAATTTAAATTAAGATAAGTCAAACAATTTAAATAACCCTATAATCCCCAAAGAAATTCAAGCAGTCATTATATCTCTCCCAGCCAAAACAAGCTTAGGGTCACATAGTTTTAGTGTAGAATATTACCAGACTTTCAAAGAAGAGCTAATACCAATAACCTTTAAATTATACTACAAAATTGAAATAGAAGGAATACTACCAAACTCATTCTATGAGGCCACAGTCACCCTGATTCCTAAACCACAGAATGATTCTCCAGAAAAAGAAATCTTCAGACGATTTCTCTCAGAATATTTATGGAAAACATAATCAAATTAATACTTCCAAACTGAATCAAGGAAAATATTAAAAATGTCATCCATTATTATTAAGTAGGATTCACCACAGAGATTCAGGGATGATGGTTCAATATACAAAAATCCAAAATAAAATTCATCATATAACAAACTGAAAGGAAAGGATGACATGATCATCTCATTGGATTATTGAAAAGGCATTTGAGAAAATCCAACACCCACTCATGTTAAAAGTATTAGAGAGATCTTAGATACTGGACACATACCTAAATGTAATCAAAACACTATACAGCAAGCAAATAGTCAACAATAAGCTTAATGGACAACAACTTAAAACAGTTCCTCTAAAATGTAGTAAAAGACAAGGCTGTTCACCCTTTTCTTACATATCTAGTAACTGAGGTTCTAGCTAGAGCAATAAGACAACTAAAGGAGATCAAAGGCATACAAAGTGTTACTATTTGCTGAAGACATGATAATATACATAAGCTACCATCAAAATTCTACCAGAGAACTCCTACTAGTTATAAACAGGTTAAAGAATGTGACTGGATACACAATTAACTCAAAGAAATTAAGAGCTTTCCTTTATACAAATGAAATCTGGGCCAAGAAAAAAAAAAAAGTAGGGAAACAACACACTTCACAATAGCCATGAATAACATAACATATATTGGTGTTATTCTAACCAAGCAAGTGAAATATCTACATGACAAGAATTTCAAGTCTATGAAGAAAGAAATTTTAGGAGATATTTTAGAAGAAATTTTAGAAGTTGGACAGATCTGCACTGTTCTTGGATAGGTAGAGTTATTATAGGGAAAATGACCATCTTACCAAAAGCAATCTATAGAGTTAATAAATTCACAGTCAAACTTACAAAACATTTATTTATACATTTTTCAAGAGGAAACGAATTTATGAAATAAAACAATAAAGAACAACAACAAAAAAAAAAAAAAAAGAAAAAAGAAAAAAAAAGCAAGGATAACCAAAACCATTCCTGACTATTAATTGATCTTTGGAAATAATCAGTATCCCTGAATTCAATCTACACTACAGAGACTTAGTGATAAAATCTACAGAGCACTAGTATATAAACACATACTGTTTAATGGATTCAAATTGAAGACCCATATATAAACCAATAAACATATGAAAAGTTGATTTTTTAAAAAAAGATGCCAAAATCATATATTTGAAAAAAGAACGAAAGAAAGAAAAGAAAAGAAAAGAAAAGAAAAGAAAAGAAAAGAAAAGAAAAGAAAAGAAAAGAAAAGAGAAGAAAAGAAAGCATCTACAACTAATGGTACTGGTCTAATTGGATGTCTGTTAGTAGAAGAATGCAAATTCATCAATATTTTCACCTACGGAAAATTCAAGTCTGAGAGTGGATCAAAGTCCTAAACAAAAAGTCAGATACACTAAATCTAATCAATCAGAAAATGGGGAATAGCCTTTGATACTTTGGTATAGGAGACATCTTGCTGAGAAGTATACAAAGAGCTCATGCATGAAATCTACAATTAAATAAATGGGACCTAATAAAACTGAAAAACTTCTGTAGGGAAAAAAAGACACTGTCAATAGGACAAAAGGACAGTCTACAGTTTCAGAAATTATCTTTTTCAACCACATATTTGACAGTGAGTTTATATCCTAAATTAATCTAGAATTCAAGATATTAAATACTAACAACCAATATAACCCACTTAAGGAAAATGGGGCACTGAACTAAACAGAGAATTCTCAACATAGAAATCATGAACATCCAAGTTCAGGAAATGTTCAAACTCCTTAATAATCAGCTAAATAAATAAATAAATAAATAAATAAATAAATAAATAAATAAGATAAATAGGTAGATAGATAGATAGATAGATAGATAGATAGATAGATAGATAAAATCAAAACAACTCTGAGATCGGATCTTCCACTGGTCAGGATGGCTAATATCAACAACTCAATTGATAGCACAGCTGGAGTAGGGAGAAGACTCCATCACTGCTTGTGGGAGTGCAAAATTTGTATAACTTTGAAAATCAATTTGGCCATTTCCCAGAAAAGAACTGTGACTAGATCTACCACAAGACACAGCTATGAAACTCTTATGGCATATACCCAAAAGATTCTCTACCATTCTATAAAGACACTTACTCAACTATGTTTATAGTAACTTGATCTCTAATAGCCAGGAACTGGAAACATCCTTTCTGCTCCTACACTGAAGAATATATAAAGAAAATATTGTACAAATATACAATGAAATAAAATTCAGCTATGAAAACCTAAAACACCATGAATTTTGCAGGTAAATGGATGGAACTTGAAAATATCATCCTGAGAGAAGTATCCAAGTCCAAAAAGGATATGCATGATATATTCTCACTCATAAGTGGAAATTACCTTTAAAGTAGAAAATATCTGTGCTGTACTTGACAGCCCCAAGGAATCTAAATTAAAAAGAAGGCCCAAGCAAAGATGCTTGAATGACACTTAGGAGGGGAATAAAATAGTCATAAGATCCAGATGGAGGGAGGGTATACATGGAACTGAAGATGGAGAGGGGAATGGTGGAGTTCAGGATCAGGTGTGGGGAGGGACAAGAGAAGTAGTCAGATGGCATTGAGAATGAATGGGTCTTCTCCAACTGACAGTATTGGGGTGTGAGGTAAGTGACATCTCCAGAAAGAGACAGGGACCTGGGATAAGAGAAGCAACTAAGAATTAATGTGTGAGTCCTTAACTGAGAGTCACAGCATTGGGGATATGGAACCCGAAGAGGCCACCTCATATAATCAAGCATGAGTCAGATTTGAATGATGGTTCACCAACTAACTCACAAAACTTTCAACACAAAATTCATGCTGTATACAAGAAATTCAGGACACTGGATGGATCTCATTTTAAGGGAATTAGGCATTAAATAATCAGCCCAATTTTCAACCTATCTCAGGGGCAAGCACCAATCCCTGACTCTATTGATTCTACTCCATTACGCTTGCAGACAGGAGTCTAGCAAGGCTTTCTACTCTGAGGCTTCTCCCTGTAGTTGACTCAGACAGATGCAGACACCCATAGTCAAACTGAATGGTTCTCAGGTAAACTTATGGGAGAACAGGAAGAAGGATTATGACTTTAGGGGGATAGGAACACCACAGGAAAACCAACTGCTGTAACTAACCTAGACAGTAGGTGTTTTGAAATACTGAGTGACCATACACATGTTGGCCCTATGCTGCCTTACACATATTTAGCAGATATACAGCTTGGTCTTCATTTGTGTACCAGACAATTGGAATGGGGGATATACCACAATGTGCTGCCTCTGTATGGGATATGTTCTTCTAGTTGAACTGCATTGTCTAGTCTCCATGGGAAACAAAGCACTTAGTTTCACAGATATGTGGTATGCCAGAGTGAGGTGATCCCCAATTGAGTGCACACACACTCAGAGGAGAAGGGAATGGGGAGGAGGTACAGATTGTGGGCAAAGGATTTAGGGAGATGTCAGGATACTTAATGTAAAGTGAATAAATAAAATAATAAGCAGAAACACACATGCACACTACACACACACACACACACATGCACACACACTCAAATCATGCTGAGTAAGCCATGAGAAGGAAGTCATAAGTCTTCCTCCACAGTCTTTATATCAGTTTCTGACTCCAGGGTTCCTGCCCTGTTTCTGTTCCTGCACTAACTGCGTTCAATGATGAAGTAGCCATGAATGTGAGTGAAATAAACCCTTTCTTCTTAGAAAAAAATACAAAAGTTAAAAGGAGATTTCACTGACTTTTGTCTGTATCAAATGTTTACTGAATGATACTCTGCCATTACAAGATGAACAGACTGAAGCCAATTTAAAAAAAATCATTACATCATTGCAACTCACTATCTAAGAATTGGGTAGAAGATCTAGACAGTAATTAATCATGTTCACCAACACAAGCTCCATGGGAAACAACCAGATTGAAAATCTTACATCTTCTTTGAGGAATTACTGTGATCCATTCTATCAGAAAAACTCCAATACTTTCAAAGCTTCCCTCAAATGCTCCATGATGTTTACACAATGAATGTTTAGTGGAAAACATCCATGCCATCCCTCTAGTACTTGGGGAAAGGGGTTTCTAACCATTTAGAAATGTAACATACAGGCATTAAATTACCAAGCTCATATTGAATTTTTATAAAAAACTGGTTTGAATGAATGTCACACACTTCAGACTACTATTGTTTTCTCACATGGAGACTTGGACATGTATTTTCTAGAAAATGGACCTGAAGAAGAAGAATACTATGTTTGACAACTTTCAGGCACAGATGGAGAAGTGTCTCATAGGAAATGGTTGTTCTCTAGGAATGCACTGGTGTTACCCATCTTCTATAACACGGGGAGTCATTATCTTCAGGGGCCTAGCCACTGGTGATTTGCCTTTGTTCCATGGATCCCATTATAAATATGGCTACGTTAAACCCAGCCTGTCACAAATAACAACAGAATAAAAGGAATATATAAAGAAATACTAGATCCCAAAATATGCATATGTTCAAAATGTATCCTAAAGTTTCATGACATTATCCAACAGTAACATAAAAGAAAAACAAAACTCATAATTAATATTTGCTATTGAATAACCACAAGGTCTGAAGTATAGCACATTGTTATTTTAATATGTTTGTCCTAGAGTAAGGAAGTGTGAAGGGTCCATGATGAGTTTACTGTAAATCCTGCCAAGAAATGACATGTTAATTCGTTGCCATTTGTTGCCCTATTGGTAGCAACATATTTGGGGGTCTAATTACCATTTCACAGGGTTTGGGTATCAGATATTATGAATATCAGATGTTTACATTATAATTTAAAACATTTTTAGATTTATAGGCATGGAGTAGCAATGAGAATAGTTTCATATTTAGGGGTCAGCACAAAATGAACAGTTATAGTAAATATTTGCCACATTAGGAACGTGGATAACCACTGATATAAGGAAGGGAATATTAGAATATTAATACTGAAGTGAAGATGAAACCTACCTTCATGGCACATCCACAGCTTTCTCAGAACCCCCCTTTTTTTTCTGCCCTAAGTGGAAAGACTAGTTCTAAGTTTATTGAATTTATTTACACTCTCCATTCTTCAAGGTTGTGTTTTTAAGTAAATAGTATATAGAATAATGAGGGGCACAGTAATTAGTATACTAGGATGTTTCTAGTTTATTGGAAAAAATTACTGCTCATTAATTTCCAGTATTTGACAAAAAGTGTTTTGGTTGAAAGAGTAAAACTTTGTTAATAGTTTCAAGCACTATTCACTTGACTTGGGCAGGGTTATCTTTTGTATAGCAAACCAAAAGTTCTAAAAGATAACTACTGAGAAAGTCATCAGGCACTATACCATCTTCTTTTAAGACTTTATAGATATGGATAACATTTTCCAGGTCATCTCTTAAACGTTGTCAGACTACCATTTTCAAGTTACTCTTGACATTTGACTTGTGTTCAGCAGATATGATGGATTCCTTCTGAGTTTCTGTGAGACCCTGAATTAGAGATATTTTTATAACAGAATTTACAGTAAGAAACCCAAAACCTAACTAATAATATTTGTTTGAGGTACAATAATTTGAGAAATGTCTGTGATCTCATGATTGATTCTAGACATAAGATGTGAAACTGATCTCCTATCACACAAATTAATAGAGGTTTAAACTGAGACCAGGAGTAAGATTTTTACCCAGTATTCTAACAGGACTATTACATATTTGGAGCAAATTTTCCAATGCTAACTTACACCCAAATTTCAAATATTAGAATAGAAGAAAATATTTTAGTTTGTTTGGCCAGGTACCAATCCCTGATACTATTATTGATCCTATGCCATACTTACAGACAGGAGCCTAGCATAACTGTCCTCTGAGAGTTTCTTCCAGTAATTGACTGAGAAAGATGCACATACTGACAGCCAACCATTAGAGTAAGCTAAGGACCCTTATGGAAGAATTGGGTGAAGAACTGAAGGAGCTGAAAAGGAATTGCAACCCCCTAGGAAGGATAACCCTATCAACTAACCCAGACTCCCTAGAGCTGCCAGAGACTAAGCAGGCAGGAAATAGCATACATGGGCTGATACATGGTCCCTTATACATACATATCAGAGCACTGCCTTTTCTGTCCTCTATGGGAGAGATGTGCTTAATCCTATAGAGACTTGATGTCCCAGGGAAGAAGAATGCTGGCAGGGTGAGGTGAGGTTGGGGGTGGGAACTCCCTCTCAAAATCAAGTAGGAGGGAGATGGGGTGAAGAATTTGGGAATGAAGAATCAGGAATGGGGGAAACATATGGAATTCAAATTAATAAATAATTTAATTAAAAAGTTAATTATTTTTGAAGAATATTAACGGAATCTTTATTATCAGGAAATGTTGCATTACTGAAAATAAAATAAAAATATACCATTAAGAAAGTTCATATTGTATGAACATAATTTTAGCTAAGAAATTAAAAAAAATCATCTGTAGGCTACAGAGCATGGAAGGGTTTATTTATCTCTTGAGATTGAACAGACTTCATATGATAGTGTTTGTTGATCCTCATAATCAGATTTATTGAAAATAAATCATGGAAGGGTTTATTTATCTCTTGAGATTGAACAGATTTCATATGATAGAGTTTCTCTGTTGGTCCTCACAATCAGATTCATTGAAAATAACATTAATGTACACTGATGGAATTTTCTGTCATTGTATTACATTCCACATTGGGAAAATTCCAATAGAAGACATGTTTCATATCTGAACTTTTCATGCTTTTGAAGTGATATTAAACACAATACCTTTAATATATCATTTGATGACTGGTAAGTGCAATGTATTTGTAGTACAGCTACATTTTCAAGTGTCCAGTTGCCACTTGTCCATGGTAGGAATTAACAAGCCGGTTCGAAGAGTGTAAACTTACACACTTATAACTATAGCCTCATTAAGTGCTCCAAGGCTCCGGAAGAATTCTGTCACCTCTCAGACCATTTAGATTTTACTACTCTCAAGTGGTGTGGAAATTCACAAAGTTGATAGGAAGATCTGAGATTAGTATCCATTTTAAACTTACCCTTCCTTCAGTGAGCATTGCTGCTAGCAGATGAATTATAGAAAACAACATGACTGGGAAAGAATTCATGTCTGAAAGTAATCAAAGAAAATATCTTAGTTGAAGCAAGCAGTGCATGGGAAACAAAGAGGAACCAAAATATTTATAGAAGTTATGCCCTCCAAAACAAATATGTGTGGCAAGTTCATTCACTGTCTTACAAGTAAAGAAATACCATGTATTGTCAATGTAGTACGATTATGCCAAATATGTCTCCAATAGAGATGTTATATAAGGTAAAGGACTTTCCTGAACTCTTAGTGGTATTTGCAAAAACAGATCAAATCCTTGTTTCTTCTTGCATATGTTTATTACTATGTGTTCAAAATGTAAATATGCAAAGAAATAAATTGCAGATATTTGACAGTTATTTTCAAAGTATACTATTATGTATTTTGCTACTTTCTTCTGTATTGGACATGAAGCATCATACCAGGAATGTGATTATGTAGACAGCAACATTTAAACACCTAAGAAAACATTTAAGAAGAACAAGTGTACTTATGTCATCTCTTTTGAATATTTGAATCA
Organism: Mus pahari; assembly: GCF_900095145.1. NCBI lineage: Eukaryota > Metazoa > Chordata > Mammalia > Rodentia > Muridae > Mus > Mus pahari. Next base: position 58,098 of record NW_018392782.1, on the reverse strand, counting down.
AATTTCAATCTGTTTCTTCAATAAAATGTATAAACAAAATTAATCAATTGAATTTAAGTTCACTAAGTACATGCTTTGAGAGATGGATAGTTTCATATTTTTTAAATATTTACACAAACTCTGCTCATTGTACACAGTGTCTACTTTCAAGCATTTACGAATCCTAAATCCTTTAGATGTTACTAGAAGCCTCTTAATGTGGATGCACTAGCATTCCTTCTGGAATTTATAGAAATTGCTTTCATTGTACCTTTCTTTTTATACTGTGTATATATTGGCTTGATAATATTTTAAGTTAGTACTTTGTTTCAGATTGTTATCTGGCTCCAAGACAATGCTGTAATTACTGGCAAACATCTGACGTTTCATGTTTGTTACACCATTTACCCCTTTTATTTCTTCTAATTTTTCCATATATACAATAATGTTTTCTTTCTCATAATTGCCTGTTTTTTCATTACAATCCATGGCTAAAACTTGAGTCATAACCTCCCCATTGATAACTATAATGCCGTTTTCTTGCTCTTACTCGATACACACAAATAACAACAAATGACCTACAAAATAATCCTGATACACTTATTGCCAATAACATACAGATTAATGGGATTTTGTGTTTCTACTTAGTGCACCTGTAAATAAGTAATTGTGTGTAACAGGCCTATCTTTCCAGGACAATTTAAGCAAAAAAAAATTTTTTTTTTTTACTGCCTATTATGGACAGTTGAGGAAATGCATTGAAATTGAGTTATTTAGCCAAATGTTGTATTGATTTATATTGCTTCCTGCCTGACCAGAATTATTTGTGAAGTTTCCTGGGTAGTTTCATGACATCCCCGTATATTTTAAAGACTGAGGCTCTGATGTGTCTGTGGCCTATGGCATCTTAACTTTGTTACCATGGTCCCCTTCTGTAGGAACTTAATTTCATGCTCCACAGTCTTAGCTTCAACTTCTTGTTTCCTAGTCTTTTCCTTCATTCAGCTCCTGTTGCAGGCTCCTGTGCTACTGAAGTCCTCCAGGTTGCTTTATTTCATTAGTGTGAGGCAGGACTTTAGTGTTTTGCAGCAGATGTGGTTGTAGCTCATTGGCTGCTCTTCCCAGCAAAGTGTTTTGATTAAAGCATTTCACTCTGGTTCTGTTTCTTCAGCACCAGAATATTTAAGATATTAACATTGAATAGCAGCCTTGAATCCTTTAATCACGTATGATTTTTGTCTCAAAAACTACTACCTTTATTGCCTCCTGAAGATTTCTCTTTTTTACTTTTGTCAAGCAAGAGGTGTGGATATGAGACTCATTAGTATTTTAACTTTCTGTGTCTAGTATTTTAGTTCAAAATTTTTGTGCCTACTACTAGTGTTTTACTAAATGCATCTGTATTTTATGCAGTCTTTTATATTTACTGCAGTGTTCTCTTGCCTTTCTGAAATTCTCAGAGATTTCATGACAATTGACAACATATAAACATAAGTTTATATAATCAGTTTCTGATTTGTGAGAATTGAGTAGAGTGTGACTTGCTTCCACTGTTTTTTATCTGCTGAAAAAATCTCACTTACTTTTTAGTATTAAATGGTCTTGGTATTTGTGATTCCTATATAATAGTTTACTGTTAAAAATTAAATCTTTAAATCAAGGCTTTATGGAGTAGCGATGGACTTCTCAGAAATTATAGACTATGTTTGTATCTTTAGTTTATCTTTCTTAGGTTAAATACAAAATAGTACTGTTGAAGTTCCCACACACAAGGACTGTGTATTTTATTTTTATGCTTCATTTCTGTGACAACCTGGAAAGTATTTTATATATGTGACATTTGAAATGTTCACAAGCTACAGGTTGATATATCCTGAATTGAGTGCAAAGAATAGGTATTAAACTTTTCCTTGGTCTTGATCATCTTAAATGTTTGTGATTTCATAGTCTTGGTTTTACTCAGTCATCTCATATACTCAAATACTCTCAGTCTACTCTGGTATGTATGTTTTATGCTATATGTTAACCTGAGGAAAAAGATATTTATTAATTTGTGATGTTTATGCACACCCAACAGCAAGGATACTTATTCTTCGTCTTCTACATTTGAATTCCAGATGAAGTTACAGCTTCATAAGTTCAGAAATAAGATGAGGTTGTCCATTTTCTCTGCACTATGTTCATTATTGGGATTGAAGCTTAAAATAGTTATATGAAAGAGGATTTAAAGGCATACAAAGGAATGGGAAAATTTGCAGATTATCTATATGTATATGTAATTCTCTAGGACAGAGACAATAAAGACCATGCTACAGGATTTTAAAATCAGATATATATGCCCATGTTCTATGCACATGAACATACAAGTGGCACTAAATGGATTAAATAGTCTTAAATGGAAAGATCACAGCACATAAATTTTCAAGTGTGATATGGGAACAGTATAGGAATGGGAGAAGTAGGAACAGATTTGAATGGGTTTCAAAAAAAAGTAATTTTGTATAAGTTCAAAAAAAAGTAATTTTGTATAAGTATGAAAATTTCAACTAACAAAGTGAGAAAAATATTTCACTCTACATTATCCAAAATTACAACCATCATAATATAAATGATAAGAGAGGCTATCTTTATTATGAGATATGTTAATAAAAGAACTCTTAAGCAGTGTTGATAGACTGCAAAATCTCAACCACACTTGAAAACAGTCCTTTATTTGTCAGAAATATCAAAATAAAATACCATGAGATCATCAGTGTCACCACTCTTGGCCAAATAAACAAGGGACTTTCTAATCCTCTCTATCAATATATGTATATCATGATTATTTTTCAATCTGTTCACACTAATGAGGAAATAGAAGATATTAGTATGGCCATTGCCTGAATAACACAAAACATAATGAGGTACATGTATACAATATGAAATTATTAAACAAATGAAAATTTGAATTATGAAATTTATAGGCAAATGGAAGGAACTTTCATGAATTTTCCTGAGTGAAGATTCCCATGCATAAAACAATAAAGGCAAACATTTCTCTCTCATGGTGATATAGGTTTACATATTATCTGTTTTCAAATTAGAGTTAATGTTAAGGAAGTCAGTTTACTACAAATGGCATGCTGGAAGGGGTTTCATTAATGAACCTAGGAAAAAAAAAACAAACAGAACAATAATGAAACTAACAGATATTATAAAACAAATGGACCTAACAGACATCTATACAATATTATTTTAACTCAATAAAAATGAAAGTATAGCATACCCAATATTATGGGACACTATGTAAGGAATGTTCATAGCACCAGTTCCCACCATAAAGAAATTAGAAAAGTCTACTAGGAGCAATGTTAAAATGTATCCTAAAACTTTAGAAAAAATGGAAGCAAGTACAAGACAGAGAAGTAGAAGGCAGGAAAAAATGAAAATCAGGGCAGAAATCAATTAGAAACAAAGAGAACAATACAACGAATATACAAAACCAAGATCTGGTTCTGTTATAAAATCAGCAAGATAGACAATTCCTTAGCAAAACTAACCAAAAGTCATAGCTGCAGTAAACAAAGGAACAAAATCAGAAATGAAAAGGGTGTAATAACAACAATGTTAAAATTTAAAGAAATATTAGATTTTACTTGAAAATTCTGTATTCCATTAAACTGTAATGTCCCAATGAAATGGATGATTGTCTACAATCATACTACTTAGCAAAGTTAAAACCAATCAATATCTAAAGAGCCCTATACTCCCTAAAAAAATAAATAAATAAAAGAAGCAAAAATATGTCTACCAATGAAAAAAGTCCATGGAGAGATGATTTTAAGGCAGAATTTTACCAGACATTTAAAGAGGAACTAATACTGATGCTCCTCAAGTTCTTCCACAAAATAAAAACAGAAGAAATACAGCAAAAGTCATTCTGTGAATAAAAGAACATCTGGAAGAATCATCATGTCTGAGCTTAAGCTGTACTACAGAGCAATTGGATAAAAACTGCATGATACTGGTACAGCTACAGACAGGTAGATCAATGCAATAGAATTGAAGATCCAGAAATGAATCCACACACCTATGGTCACTTGATTTTTGACAAGGGAGCTAAAACCATCCAGTGGAAAAAAGACAGCATTTTCAACAAATGGTGCTGGCACAACTGGCGGTTATCATGTAGTAGAATGAGAATTGATCCATTCTTATCTCCTTGTACAAAGCTCAAGTCTAAGTGGATCAAAGACCTCCACATAAAACCAGAGACACTGAAATTGATAGAGGAGAAAGTGGGGAAAAGCCTTGAAGATATGGGCACAGGGAAAAAAAATTCTAAACAGAACAGCAATGGCTTGTGGTGTAAAATCAAGAATTGACAAATGGGACCTCATAAAATTGCAAAGCTTCTGTAAGGCAAAAGACACTGTCAACAAGATGAAAAGGCCACCAACAGATTGGGGAAGGATTTTTACCAATCCTAAATCTGATAGAGGACTAATATCCAATATATACAAAGTACTCAGGAATCTGGACTCCAGAAATTCAAAAAACCCCATTAAAAAATGGGGTATGGAGCAAAAAAAAAACAATTCTCAACTGAGGAATACCGAATAGCTAAGAAACACCTCAAAAATGTTTAACATCCTTAGTCATCAGGGAAATGAAAATCAAAACAACCCTGAGATTCCATCTCACTCCAGTCAGAATGGCTAAGATTATAAATTCAGGTGACAGCAGATGTTGGCAAGGATGTGGAGAAAGAAGAGCACTTCTCCATTGATGGTGGGATTGCAAGCTTGTATAACCAATCTGGAAATCAGTCTGGTGGATCCTCAGAAAACTGGACATAGTACTACTTTAGGATCCAGCAATACCTCTTCTGGGCATATACCCAGAAGATCTTCCAACTGGTAATAAGGACACATGCTCCTCAATGTTCATAACAGCCTTATTTATAATAGCCAGAACCTGGAAAGAAACCAGATGTCCCTTAATAGAGGAATGGATACAGATAATGTGGTACATTTATACAATGGAATACTACTCAGCTATTAAAAACAATGAATTTATGAAATTCTTGGGCAAGTGGATGGATGTGGAGGATATCATCCTTAATGAGGGAACTCAATCACAAAAGAAGTCACTAGATATGTACTCACTGATAAGTAGATATTAGTCCAGAAGCCTAGAATACCCAAGATACATTTTGCAAAACACAAGAAAACCAAGAAGGAAGTCCATCTTGTGGATACTTCATTCCTCCTTAGAATAGGGAACAAAATACCCATGAAAGAATATTGATACAGAGACAAAGTTTAGAGCTAAGATGAAAGGATGGACTATCCAGAGACTACTCAAACCGGGGATCCATTCCATCATCAGCCAACAAACCCAGACACTATTGCACATGCCAGCAAGATTCTGCTGAAGGGACCCTGATATAACAGCCTCCTGAGAGGCTATGCTAGTGACTGGCAAACATAGAAGTGGATGCTCACAGTCAGCTATTGGATGGAGCTAGAGAAAGTACCCAAGGGGTTTTAGGTGACTGCAACCCTATAGGTGGAACAACAATATGAACTAACCAGTACCCCCTGAGCTCCTGTCTCTAGCTGCATATGTAGCAGAAGATGGACTAGTCCACCATCATTGGGAAGAGAGGACCCTTGGCCTTGCAAACTTTATATGACCCAGCACAGGGGAATGCCAGGGCCAAGAAGTTGGAGTGGGTGGGTAGGGGAGCAGGGGCAGGGGGAGGGTATAGAGAACTTTTGGGATAGCATTTGAACTGTAAATAAAGAAAATATCTAATAAAACATGTCAGTTAACAGGAAAAAAAGTCATTCTGTGAAGTCACAATCACCTTAAAAACTAAAGCAAATTAGATTGAACAAAGAGAAAGAGGGAGAGAGACAGAGAGAGAGAGAGAGAGAGAGAGAGAGAGAGAGAGAGACAGAGAGACAGAGGCAGAGACAGAGACAGAGAGAGACAGAGAGAACTTCAGACTGATTTCTCTTATGAACATTGATGGAGAAATACATCATAAAATTCTCAGAAATATAATCCAGGAGGATATCAAAGACATCATTCACCATGATACTGAAGGGTTTCTTCTAGAAATGAAAGATTAGTTTAGAGTCTGCTCAGGTGAGCACTTGGATTGCAGAAGCAACATGGCCTCTGAGACAGTCCCCATGTTGGGACTTCAGCCAGTAAGCAGATCTGATATCCAGATGTCCACACACCTTCCCTACCAGAGGAGAGGTGGCCACTTGGGAGGGCTATGACCACCAGAGTAGGTGAGAGAGTCAACTCATTTCCCAGGTCCCTCAGAGACCAGTGTGTGCAGGTGAGCATGTGGATTGCAGAAGCAACAAAGCTTCTGAGATAGGCCCCATTTGAGACCTTCATCTTCAGCCAGGAGGCAGATCTGAGCACCAGACCTCTGTGCACCTTCCCTGCAAGAGGAGAGCTTGCCTACAGAGAGTACTCTGACCACTGAGACTCTGGAGAGAGTTGGACTCCCAGGACTGCTGAAAGAGGCTAACAGAATCACAGGAGGAAGGAGCTCCAGCCAGAGGCAACTGTAAAAACTAATGGCCGAGATTACCAGATGGGGAAAGGCAAATGTAAGAATCTTACTAACAGAAGCCAAGACCGCTCACCATCATCAGAACTCAGCACTCCCACCTCAGCCAGACCTGGAGGCCAAAGCACACTGGAAAAACAAGATTTGGATTTAGAATCATATCTCATGATGCTGGTAGAGGATTTTAAGAAGGAAATTAATTAACTCACTTAAAGAAATACAGGAGAACATGACTAACATTTAGAAGACCTTATGGAAGAAGCACAAAAACTGCTTAAAGGAATACAGGAAAACACTGCTAAACAAGTAGAAGCCCTTAAAGAAGAAATACAAAATTCCCTTAAAGAACTACAGGAAACCACAAACAAACAGGTGATGGAATGGAACAAAACTATCCAAGATCTAAAAAGGAAAGTAGAAACAATAAAGAAAAGACAAACGGAGACAACTCTGGAGATAGGAAACTAATCAGGAAATGTAGATGCGGGAATTGGCAACAGAATACAAGAGATGGAAGATTCCATAGAAAACATGGACACAATAATCAAAGAAAATGCAAAATGCAAAAAGATAGTAAATCAAAACATCCAGGAAATCCAGGACACAATGAGAAGACCAAACCAAAGGATAATAGGTATAGATGAGAAGGAAGATTTTCAGCTTAAAGGACCAGCAAATATCTTCAACAAGATTATAGAAGAAAACTTCCCATACCTAAAGAAAGATGCTCATGAACATACAAGAAGCATACAGAACTCCAGATAGACTGGACCAGAAATGAAATTCCACCCAACACACAATAATCAGAACCACAAATGCACTAAAATAAATTGATAGAAGATTAAAAGCAGTAAGTGAAAAAGGTCAAGTAACATATAAAAGCANNNCTATTAGAATTACTCCAGACTTCTCACCAGAGACTATGAAAGCCAGAAGATCCTGGACAGATGTTATACAGACACTAAGAGAACACAAATGCCAGCCTAGGCTACTATACCCAGCAAAACTCTCAATTACAATAGATGGAGAAACCAAAGTGTTCCATGTCAAAACCAATTTCACAAAATATCTTTCCACGAATCCAGCCCTTTAAAGGAAAATAAAGGAAAAACACGAACACCAATATGGAAACTACACCCTAGAAAAAACAAGTAAGTAATCCCTCAACAAAATTAAAAGAAGACAGCCACAAGAACAGAATCCCAACTTTAACAACAAAATTGAAAGGAAGCAACAATTATTTTTCTTTGATTTCTCTTAACATCAATGGACTCAATTCAACAATAAAAAGACATAGACTGCCAGGTGGTGGTGGTGCATGCCTTTAACCCCAGCACTTGGGAGGCAGAGGCTGGTGGATTTCTGAGTTCTAGGCCAGCCTGGTCTACANAGTGAGTTCCAGGACAGCCAGGGCTATAGAGAGAAACCCTGTCTCAAAAAACAAACAAACAAACAAACAAAAACAAAAAACAAAACAAAACAACAAAAAAGACATACACTAACAGACTGGCTACCCAACAAGGGCCCTACATTTTGCTGCTTACAGGGAACCCACCTCAGGGACAAAGCTAGACACTACCTCAGATTAAAATGCTGGAAAACAGTTTTCCAAGCAAATGGTCCAAAGAAACAAGCTGAAGTAGCCATTATAATATCGAATAAAACTGACTTCCAACCCAAAGTTATCGAAAAAGACAAGGAGGGTCACTTCATACACATCAAAGGTAAAATCTACCAAGTTGAACTCTCAATTCTAAATATATATGCTTCAAATACAAGAGCAGCTACATTCACTAAAGCAACTTTAGAAAAGCTCAAAGCACACATTGCACATCACACAATAATAGTGGGAAACTTCAATACCCCAAGCTCAACAGTGATCATATCCTGGAAACAGTAATTAGACAGAGACACAAAGACACTAACAGAAGTTTTGAAACAAATGGATTTAACAGATATTTACAGAACATTTTCCCTAAAACAAAAGGATATACCTTCATCTCAGCACCTCATGGTACCTCCTCCTAAACTACCATATACTTGGTCACAAAACAGGCCTTCACAGTTATAAAAATATTGAAATTATCCCATGTATCCTAACAGATCACCATGGACTAAGGCTAATCCTCAATAACAACATAAATAATAGAAAGTAAAGATTCACTTGGGACAACACTCTACTCAATGATATTTTGGTCAAGGAAGAAATAAAGAAAGAATTTAAAGACTTTTTAGAGTTTAATGAAAATGAAGTAACAACATACCCAAACTTAGGGGACACAATGAAAGCAGCCCTAAGAGGAAAACTCATAGCTCTGAGTGCTGCCAAAAAGAAACTAGAGAGAGAATACACTAGCAATCTGACAGCACACCTAGAAGCTCTAGAACTAAAGAGAAGCAAATTCAACCAAGAAATGTAGAGGCGAGAAATAATCAAAATTAGGGCTGAAATCAACAACATGGAAACAAGAAGAACTATTCAAAGAATCAACCAAACCAGGAGCTGGTTCTTTGAGAAAATTAATAAGATAGATAAACCTTTAGCCAGACTAACTAGAGGGCACAGGGACAGTATCCTAATTAACAAAATCAGAGATGAAAAAGGATACATAACAATGGATTCTGAAGAAATCCAAAACATCATCAGATCCTACTGCAAAAGACTATACTCAACAAAACTGGAAAATCTGGATGAAATGGACAAATTTCTAGACAGATACCAGGTACCAAAGTTAAATCAGGATCAGATTAACAATCTTAACAGTCCCATTTCCCCTAAGGAAATAGAAGCATTCATCAACAGTCTGTCAACCAAAAAAAGCCTAGGACCAGATTGGTTTAGTGCAGAGTTCTACTAGACCTTCAAAGAAGACCTAATTCCAACTCTCCTCAAACTATTCCATAAAAGAAAATCTAATTCATTCTATGAAGCCACACTAACTCTGATACCTAAACCACACAAAGATCCAATAGAGAAAGAGAACTTCTGACCAATTTTGTTTATGAATATCTATGCAAAAATACTCAATAAAATCCTCACAAACCAAATCCAAGAACATATCAAAATGATCATCCATCATGACCAAGTAGGCTTCATCCCAGGGATGCAGGGATGGTTTAATATATGGAAATCCAACAACAAAATCCACTATATAAACAAACTCAAAGACAAAAATCACATAATCATCTAGATTGATGCTGAGAAAGCATTTGACAAAATCCAACACCCCTTCATGATAAAAGTCATGGAAAGATCAGGAATTCAAGGCCCATACCCAAACATTATAAAAGCAATCTACAGTAAACCATTACCCAACATCAAAGTAAATGGAGAGAGGCTGGAGACACTCCCACTATAAACAGGGACTAGACAAGGCTGCCCACTTTCTCCCTACCTATTAAATATAGAACTTGAAGTCCTAGCCAGAGCAATTCGACAACAAAAGGAGATCAAAGTGATACAAATTGTAAAGGAAGAAGTCAAAATATCACTATTTGCAGATGACATGATAGTACATATAAGTGACCCTAAAAATTCCACCAGAGAAACTCCTAAACCTGATAAACAGCTTCTGTGCAGTAGCTGGATATATAATTAACTCAAACAAATCAGTGGCCTTTTTCTACATAACGGATAAACAGGATGAAAAAGAAATTAGGGAAACAACACCCTTCACAATTGTCACAAAGAATATAAAATACCTTGGTGTGACTCAATCTAAGGAAGTGAAAGATCTGTATGACAAAAACTTCAAGTCTCTGAATAAAGAAATTGAAGAAGATCTCAAAATTGGGAATATCTCCCATGCTCATGGATTGGCAGGTTTAATATAGCAAAAATGGCTATCCTGCCAAAATCACTCTACAGATTTAATGCAATCCCCATAAAAATTCCAACTCAATTCTTCACTGAGTTAGAAAGGTCAATTTGCAAATTCTTCTGGAATAAAAACAAATCTAGGATAGCAAAAACTATTCTCAACAATAAAAGAAACTCTGGTGAAATCATCATGCCTGAACTCAAACTGTATAGCAGAGTAATTGTGATAAAAACTGCATGGGACTGGTACAGCGACACACAGGTGGATCAATGGAACAGAATTGAAGACTCAGAAATGAACCCACACACCTATTGTTACTTGATCTTTGACAAGTGAGCTAAAACCATACAATGGAGAAAAAGACAGCATTTTCAACAAATGGTGCTGGCACAACTGGTGGTTATCATGTAGAAGAATGAGAATTGATTCATTCTTATCTCCTTGTACAAAGCTCAAGTCTAAGTGGATCAAAGACCTCCACATAAACCAGAGATACTGAAATTTATAGAGAAGAAAGTGGGGAAAAGCCTCGAAGATATAGGCACGGGGGAAAAATTCCTAAACAGAACAAAAGTGGCCTGTGATTTAAGATCAAGTTTCAACAAGTGGGACCTCATAAAATTGCACAGCTTCTGTAGGGCAAGAGATACTGTCAATAAGACAAAAAGGCCACTAACATACTGGGAAAGAATTTTTACCAATCCTAAATCTGATAGGGGGCTAATATCCAATATATACAAAGAGCTCAAGAAGCTGGACTCTAGAAATTCAAATAACCCCATTAAAAAATGGGGTACAGAGCTAAACAAAGAATTCTCAACTGAGGAATAATAAAGGGCTGAGAAGCACTTTAAAGAAAATGTTCAACATCCTTAATCATCAGGGAAATGCAAATCAAAACAACACAGAGATTCCAGCTCATACCAGTAACAATGGCTAGCATCAAAAATTCAGGTGACAGCAGATGCTGGTGAGGATGTGGAGAAAGGAACACTCCTCCATTGCTGGTAGGATTGCCAGTTTGTACAACCACTCTGGAAATCAGTCTGGCAGTTCCTCAGAAAATTGAATAGAGTACTACAGGCAGATCCAGTAATACCTCTACTGGGCATATACACAGAAGATGTTCCAACTAGTAGTAAGGACACACAATTCACTATGCTCACAGCAGCCCTATTTATAACAGAAGCTGGAAAAAATCAAGATGTCCCTCAACAGAGGAATGGATACAGAAAATGTGGTACATTTAAACAATGGACTACTACTCAGCTATTAAAAACAATGAATTCATGAAATTCTTAGGCAAATGGATATATCTGCAGGATATCATCCTGAGTGATAAAATAAGTCACTTGATATGCACTCTCTGATAAGTGGATATTAGTCCAAAAACCTAGAATACACAAGATTCAATTTCCAAAACACAAGAAAATCAAGAAGACGGAAGACTAACATGTGGATAGTTCATTCCTCCCTAAAATGGGGAATAAAATGCCCATGGAAGGAGTTTTAGAGACAAAGTTTGGAGCTAATATGAAAGGATGGACAGTCCAGAGACTGCCCCACCTCGGTGTCCATCGCATAATCAGCCACCAAATGCAGACACTATTGCATATGCCAGCAAGATTTTGCTGTATGGACCCTGATATAGCTGTCTCTTGTGATTCTATGCCAGTGCCTGGCAAATATAGAACTGGATGCTCACAGTCATATATAGGATGGAACAGAGGGCCCCCAATGGAGGAACTAGAGAAATTACCCAAGGAGCTGACGGAGTCTGCAACCCTATAGGTGGAACAACAATATGAACTGATCAGTAACACCAGAACTCGTGTCTCCAGATGCTTATGTAGCAGAAGATGGCCTAGTTGGCCATCATTGGGAAAAGAGGCTCCTTACAGGGGAATGTCAGGGTCAAGAAGTGGGAGTGAGTGGGTAGGGGAACAGGGCAGGGGGAGTGTATAGGGACTTTTGAGATAGCATTTGAAATGTTAATGAAGAAAATATTCAATAAAATAATTTTTAAAAAAGAAGAAATTTGAGCCATCCTACAGTAGCAACTTAACAGCACACCTGAATGCACTAGAACAAAAAGAAGCAAAGCCTACAAGAGGAGTAGATGTGAGGAAATGGTGAAATTAACTAAACAGAAACAAAGAGATGTATACAAAACATTCAACAAAACCCAAAGCTGGTTCTTTGAGAAAACCAACAAGATAGATAAAACCCTGGCAAAACTAATGAAAGGGTAAAGAGGTAATATCAAAATTCACAAAATCAGAAATGAAAAGAGAGGCATAACAACAGAAGTGAGGAAGTTCAAAGAAATCATCAGATCCTATTACAAAACCCTATACTTAACAAAGCTGTACAACCTAGATGAAATAGATGATTTTTGTACATAGATACCGTGTATAAAAGTTAAATCAAGGCAGCTAAACAATCTAAGAATCCCATATCCTCTAATGAAATAGAAAATATTATTTAAAATGTCCCAATCAAAGAAGAAACAGAGAGAGAGAGAGAGAGAGAGAGAGAGAGAGAGAGAGAGAGAGAGAGAGATATGGACGGAGGGAGGGAGACGGAAGGAAGGAAGGAAAGAAGGAAACAAGCAAGCAAGCAAGCAAGCAAGCAAGCTATCAAGCAAGCAAGCAAGCATAGAAGGAAGCAAGGAAGAAAAAAAGGAAGAAAAAGGAAAATCCCAGGCCAGATTGCTTTAGTGTTGAATTCTACAAGAACTTCAAACAAGAACTAATACCAACACTCTTCAAGTTATTCCGTAAAATAGAAACACAAGGAATACATCCTAATTCATTTTATGAAGTCACAATTACTCTGGTACCTAACATACACAAAGACCCAATATAAGAAAGTGAACTTGAGGCTAATTTTACATATGAATATCAATTTTTCAATACATGAAATTCCGTTAACGTAAAATACTATGTAAGCAACAGAAAGAAAAAATATCAGATGATTACCTCATAAGATGCTGGAAAAGCATGTGACAAAATACAGCACCTCTTCATGTTATAAGTATTGGATATATCAGGAATTCAAGGTCCATACTTATACATAATAAAATCAATGTACAAGAAAAAAGAGCCAAGGTTGAATGTAAATGAAGTAATATTGAAGGAATCCCACTAATATCAGGGAAATGACAAGGCTGCCCACTTTCCCTGCATCTATTCAGCATAGTATTCAACATTCTAGCTAGATCAATAATACAGCAAAAGGACATCAAGGGGACAGAAATTGGCAATATAGATTTTAAGTTATCACAATTTGCAGATGATATGTTAATATATATAAGAAACTTCAAATATTCTGCAAGACTTCTACTGCTGGAAAATAACTTCAGAAATGTAGCTGGATATAAAACTAACTCAAACAAAACAGTAGACTTCCTTTATACAAATGATAAAATGGTTGAGAAAGAAAATAGGAAAACCACACCCTCCACAATAGTTGCAAATAATATAAAATATTTTGGTGCAACTCTTACCAAGGAAGTAAAAGATCTGTATTGCTAAGATTTCAAATTTCTGAAGTAAGAAATTGAAGACCTCAGAAAAAGGAAATATCTCACATTTCATGTAATGGTAGGATTAACATAGTGAAAATGGCAATCTTACCAAAAGCAATCAACAGATTTAATGTAATCACCATGAAAATATCAACACAATTCTTCACAGACTTGGAAAGTGCAATTATCAACTTCTTATGGTAAAACAGAAAATCCAGGATAGCCAAGCGATTCCAAACAACAAAAGACCTTCTGGGAGAATCACCATCTTGACCTCAAGCTTTACTACAAAGCAATATGTGGTAAAGACTTCATTATATTGGTAAAGGAATGGAGAGGTCTATCAATGGAATAGAGTCAAAGATCCGGAAATAAATCCACACAACCATAGAAACATGATTTTTGTCCATGAAGACAAAAACATAAAGGGGAGAAAAAAAGAAAGTACCTTCAATAAATGATGCAGATCTAATTGGCAGTCTGTATGTAAATGCATGAAAATGGAGGTGTATTGATCATCTTGAACAAAGCTCAAATTCAAGTGGATCAAGGACCTGAATATAAAACCATATACACTGTGTCAAGTGGAAGAGACAGTGGGAAAGAGCATTATACTCATTGCCACATGGGGAAATTTTATGAAGGAAAGGTTCAGGCTCTAAGATCAACACTTGATAAATGGGACCTCATGAAAGAGAAAAGCTTCTGTAAAGCAAAAGACACCAACAATAAGACATATCTGCAACCTAGACATTGGAAAACAGTTCTTCACTAACACTAAATCGAAAAAAGGGACAGTATCCAAGCTATATAAAGAACTCAAGAAGCTAATTTCCAAACAAACAAACAAACAAATAAATAATCCAATTAAAAATGGGGTACAGAGCTAAACAGAGAATTCATAATAGAAGAAACTTGAGTCATCAACAAACAGTTAAGGAAATGTTCAAAGTCTTTAGTCATCAGGGAAATACAAATTAAAAGACCTTGAGATTCCACTTGACACCAATAGAATGACTAAAATCAAAAACTCAAGTGACAACACAAGCTAGAGATGTGGTGAAAGAGGAAAACTCCTCCATTGCTGCTAGAATTGAAAACTGTTAAAAGCATTCTGTAAATCAACCTGTAGATTCCTCAGAAATTTGAAAATAGTTCTACTAGAAGACTAAGCTATACCTTTCTTGGACATATATCCAAAAGATGTTATACAACACCACATGGATATGTGCTACACTATGTTCATAACAGACTTATTTGTAGTAGCCAGAATCTGGCCTCAATCCAGATGTCACTCAACCAAAGAATGGTTAAAGAAAATATGGTTCATTTACACAATGGAATACTATTCAGCTATTAAAATGGAGGATATCATGAATTTTGCAGGCAAATGGATGAAACTTGAAATTATCATACTGGGTGAGGTAATCCAGACACAAATGTTATGCATAATATGTATTCACTGATAAGTATATATTAGCCTAAAAGTTCAGAAAACTCAGGATACAACAAAAATTCCACAAGAAGTTTAACAAACAGGAAGGCCCAAGTGAGGATGCTTCAATACCACTTAGAAGAGCAAACAAAATAATCACAGGAGGCAGAAAGGTGTGAGGGAAACATGGATAGAAGAGATGATGGAGAAGGAAAAGTGGGTAGAGGATAACATATGGGAGGGGGTACAGAAAGAAACCCAAAGGATCAGGAGAATGAATGGAAATATGCAGGTTCTGTGTGTGGGACACAGAAAAATCTATTTAGAAAATCCCAGAATCTTGGGAGGTAAGAGACTCATAGGACTCAATGCAGGTGACCTTAGCCAAAATTTCTAACAGGAAGGTGAGAGAATTTGAAGAGTCTACCTCTAGTAGATAGATAGGACCCAAAGAGGAAGGACAAGTTTACCAAACAGTCAAAATTTCTAACCTAGAATTGTTCATGTCTAAAAGAAATGCAAGGACAAATATTGAGAAGAGACTGAAAGAAAGGTTCTTCAGTGAATGGCCCAACTTAGGATCCATCTCATGAAAGTGACAGGGCGCTAAGCCCTGCTGCTTTGATGTGGCTAAAGATATGACTGTTACATGAGACACCCTACTAGAAGCTGCCACAAATAGATGCAGATACTTACACCCAAGCACTGGACTGAAGTCAGGGATCCCAAGGGATGAATTAGGAGAAGGACTGAAGGAACTGAAGGTTAAGGCAACCACATAGGATGACCATCTTTGTCAACTAAACCAGGTCACTAGGAGACCTCAGAGATCTAGCTACCCATAAGGGAACATACACAGACTGGTCTGAGGCCCCTGGCATATATTTATTTATCAGAATACTAATTGGCAGTCTATATGTAAATGCATGAAAATAAATGTATATTGATAATCTTGAACAATGCTCAAATTCAAGTGAATCAAGGACCTGAATATAAAACCATATACACCGAGTCAAGTGGAAGAGAAAGTGGGAAAGAGCATCATATATATCAGAAGACTGCCTGGTCTGGCATCCGAAGATGTGTCTACATCTCCAAAGGATTGTAAGGGAGAGCATCCACTTGGAGGCAAGGTGAGGAAAAGTGGGAGCACAAACTTGAAGGCAAAGGGAAGAAAAATGAGCTGAGGAACTGTGTGTAGGAGGAACAAGGAAGTTGGCACCTGCTGGAATATAAATAAAAAAATAGTTAATTAAAATATTAATAATACTTCTAGCATCTAAGAAACCTGTACCCTTTTCTGAAATTTGAGTTACTGATAATGGTAATTTTGGCAAATGTAGGATCAAATTTTTTTCTCAATATTTTGGTTTAAATTTTCATACCTGCATAAAATTATTGTTTCTTAAAACAACTCAACTCCATTACCTCTCCCATTCCTACCCTGTTTCCTCAGCACTTTCCCTTGTAAATATATGTGCTTGCTCTGTTTACTTTTAAAAACTGCTGAATTCACTTAGAGAACTTGTATGTACATGAGCATAGGACACGGGCATACTTATCTGCTTTAAGAATCCTGTGGTATAGTGCTTATGGTTTCCTTCCTAGAGAATCTTATTAGCAAAAGACCACCTCCATATTCTTCATTTTCTTTGTATCCTTTTACTTTATTTTTATTTAAATGTTCCATGTTTCAATTCTTTTAATGAACAAAAGGAAGAAAGGTCAAGAAAGTGAGCAACCTTGGTTAATGCAGAACTTAGAGATACTTAGTTTCATCTTGAGTTCAAATGTAAAGCAAAGATCATAATTACATTTGCTGTGTACATAAACATCAAAGTTTAATAAATACCCTTTTCTGAAAGTTAAAATGTTGTATATAATATACCAATGTCAAAACAGTTTGATAGAATATGAGTACATGAGAGGTAGGGTAAAACCAAGACTGGGAATATATTGACACACCAGATTGTCCAGTCAAAGTTTAAAAGCAACTCTGTACCTGTCAAAGCAGCAAATCTCAATGTATGGTTTGAGTGTGTTGAATCCATGTAGATATCACATATGAAACATACTGCACTATATATATGTATATGTACATATATATATGTACATATACATATATATAGTGCATATATACATATATATATATATATATATATATATATATTATAGTGGCATAGTGGCATATTATAGACACAAATTATGAACAATAAATTAAGAATAGAATTCACCACAATGTGAGGATTTGAATTAAAGTGTTAGAAAATGAGGAATGTTGAGAATTATACACTTTAAGGGAAGAATATTTTATTCCAAATATGCCTTATACCTATGAATCTATCATTCTTATACCTAGTATATTCATAAGAATGCCAAGAAAAGAAGAACTATAACTATTCTATGGCTGCCACTGAGTTAATTAATAACCACTGGTCATACTGATTATTTGTATTGCCAACTGCTCTACCAAGCACTTGTCTATATGCATGCTTGTCACACTTCCATACTATTCCTGCACTACAAGTGGCACCCACGTGGCTTCAGAGACCTAATCTTCAGGCGCTAGTGTGGAGCTCCAGCTGTGCGTGAGTATGTAGGGGTACACCCCGGGTTTAAAAAGGTAGACGCACGGAATTTATTTGAGGATGAAGAGTGTTTAACCTGGCACTTCATTCCTCCGTTAGCAGTGCACAGAGATGATACGTACAGGCGGTCATGTCGGCAGCCTACACTCAGGCAAGAAAGGATTGGGTTTATTTAAAAGTAAAATTTTTAAATTCCTCCTGGCCACAGCCTAGAGAGTAAAACTAAGGCAGTATTCTAGAGACAAATCCAAGGTACAGAGACGTCTGGTTTTCGCTGTTAGGCCTGGTGCAACAAATTTCTGTGTTAAGTCATGTGCATTCTTGTTTGTTGTCTGTATGAGTGGCCGTTGTGTATTTTCCATGTTTGTATGTATTACAGCTCGCTAAATTAGTCTTTGCTTTCTCGGAGTCTCTCCCCAGCCCTGCTGTAGCTCAGCCAGGGATCAAAACCGGCAGGAGGGCTCCTACAAAGACTGCTTTCTTAAGCGCCTTTAAGCTTTAAATTGTAGAACAAGAAAAAAGTTAATGGTCGGTTTTTTCCTAGAGATTTCTCATAATTAGTGTTGTTAGTATGTAACAAGGGTCTGTATTTGTAACTTTTAGCTAAGCAATGTAAGGTTCTGTGGTCTAAATTGATAAGGTTTTAAACTTGGGCTTTACCTTCCCACTTGGTGAGGATTAAGCTCAAAATGGCCTTGGCAGGTTTTTTTCCTTTGTCTTTTGTTTCAAAAACCTTGCCAAACAAGTTCTTGTGGCCACGCCCTCTACCTTCAGGGAGGTGATCCACGTGTTGCCAATGGTAACAGCTTAATTCAGGGTCTATAGCAGATCAATCAGGCATTGCAAAATGGCTTGCCTACTTCTGATAAAATTATTAAAGAGTTATTTTTACTTGATAAATGTTAAAGGTTTGCTTTTGGTAAACTAATTAGTACTGATAATGTTTTATCTCTAAGTATAGCTTAGAGAGCTTACACCTTATAAAAATAATTTTTATTGTCTCTGCTTTAATACAATAAGCTAAGAGATTAAATTTTCAGCGTGGTAAATATTAGCTACGACCTATGCAAAGGTTTACCTGAAATCCTGCTCTCAA